>NC_045444.1:43627633-43630802 GCF_002776525.5 Piliocolobus tephrosceles
AAAGAAAGAAAGAAAGAAAGAAAGAAAGAAAGAAAGAAAGAAAGAAAGAAAGAAAGAAAGAAAGAAAGAAGGAAGGAAGGAAAGAGGGAGGAAGGAAGGGAGGGAGGGAAGAAAGAAAAGAGAGAAAGAGGGGAAAGAAAAGAAGGAAGGAAGGAAAGAAAAAAAGAAAGAGAAAAAGAAAGAAGAAAAGAAAGAAAGAGAAAGAAAGAAAAAGAAAGAAAGAAGAAAGAGAAAGAGAGAGAGAAAGAAAAGAAAGAAAAAGAAAGAAAGAAAGAAAAGAAAGAAAGAAAGAAAAGAGAGAGAGAGAGAGAAACAGGGGTTTGCTGTGTTGGACTGATCTCAAACTCCAATGCTCAAGATGATTCACCTGCACCCTTTCTTAAGAGCCCCACCTCTTAATACTATCGTGTTGGGCATGAGGTTTCCGTTTTTTGTTTGTTTATTTGTTTGTTTGTTTCTTTAGTGACAGTGTCTTGCTCTATTGCCCAGGCTGGAGTGTAGTGGCAGGATCTCGGCTCACTGCAACCTCTGCCTCCTGGGTTCAAGCGCTTCTACCACCTCAGCCTCCTGAGTAGCTGGGACTACAGGCACCCACCACCACACCTGGCTAATTTTTGTATTTTTAGTAGAAATGGGGGTTTCACCATGTTGGCCAGGCTGGTCTCGAACCCCTGACCTCAATTAAGCCGCCCACCTCGGCCTCCCAAAGCGTTGGGATTACAGGTGTGAGCCACCACGCCCAGCCCTGGATTAGGTTTCAACATAAGAATGTTAGAAAGACACAAACATTCAGACCATAGCAAGGGGATTTGATCTTCCACACTCCATGTGGTTTTAATGGGTTTGACAGTCATAATACCGTACCTCCCTGGCTACAGATGTGGGCATATACCCTGGGCTTAGCTATCATAGTACCCCACCATTCTAGATGAAATGATTGCACAAGAAGATGCCATTTGATCCAAATTAGGCCAATGAAAACCCCCCCACCCCCGCCCCGCAGCCAAGATATTACAAATGGAGGATGGGAGAGAGGAAGTATTTTGTGGGTTATGCATAAGATGTTGTAAGTGTGGAGCTTTCTGTGACCCTGTGCTGGTCCTTCAGTATGGAGGCATGATGTCTATAGAAGGAAGGAATACATCCAGTGCAGGGTAAAGTGAGACTGGATATGAGAAGAGGAACCTAATAGCACTGTCTAGGTCCCTGGCATCTCTGAAGCAAGCTGTTCTGTTTTTCATAAAACCACATTTCCTTTTTGTGCCATAGAAGTTTGCTTTGGATGTTCTTTCATTTGACCCAGAAGGAGTCCTAACTCTTAGAGAATGGGATTTGACTTGTGTATTTTAAAAATGGGCAGGATTTTGGTGTGCCCAGGGAAAATGGTAGGGTATTCCAGGCAAGTAGAGCCGCTTTAATGAAGGTCCAGAGATAAGAATGAGCATGGTATATTTGGGGAATCTGAGAAAATCAGCCTGAATAGAGCAATTTCAAAAGAAGTAAATTGGGAATAAGTAAATTAGGTGGGTTATAAAGGAAGAGGTCAGTTTGGGAGTTTGTTTAAACTAGATAAGAGTTGAGGCTTGATTAGAAGGAAACAAAGAGTTTCTAAAATTAAAATAAAGAAAAACTACATCTGTTTAAAGGCAAAATTTTAAAAGTCTGTTGCATTAATCTGCTTCGGCTGCCATGACAAAAATCTCACAGACTGAGTGGCTGACACAAGAGACATTTATTTTCTCACACTTCTGGAGGCTAGGAGTCCAAGATCAAGGTTCTGGCAAATTCGAGTTCTAGTAAGGGCTCCCTTCCTGGCTTATGGATGGCTGGCTTCTCACTGTGTCCTCATATGGCCTTTCCTTTATGCACACATAGTGGGGAGAGGGTGGGAGTTGGGTGGAGTTGTTGGGGGAGCTTTAGTGTCTCTTCCTCTTTTTATAAGGATACCAATTATATAGGATTAAAGCCCCACCCTTATGGCCTCATTTATTTTAATTACCCCCATAAAGGCTGTATCTCCACATGCAGTCACATCGGGGGTTGGAACTTAATATATAAATTTTGGAAGGACACAATTCAGTTTATAACATCTGTCAAAACTAAGAACAGGAGAAAATGAAGATAATGGAAACACTGATATACTAGTGGGAAAGTAAATCATCACAGCTACCTAAGAGGAAAATCTGGCAAAATCTATTCATGTTGGAACATGTATGTCCAAAACCCATGAATTCTACTCTGATTTTGGGAAACGTTTTACAGCTGTGTACCATGAAGTACATTCAAAACGATTTTTACAGCATTATTTTCAAGAGTCCCCAGATTAAAAGCAACCTAAATATCCATAAAAAAAAAAAAAAAAAGGAAAAACAAATTATTTAATTAATTTTTTCTGAGACAGGGTCTTGCTGTGTTGCCCAGGCTGGAGTGCAGTGGTGTGATTATAGCTCACTGCAGCTTCAAACTTCTAGGCTCCAGTGATCCTCCCACCTCAGCCGCCAGAGTAGCTAGGACTACAGGTGTGCACCACCATACCATGGTAATTGTTAAACTTTTTTTTGTAGAGAAGGGGTCTTGCTACATTGCCCAAGCCAGTCTTGTACTCCAGAGTACAAGTGATCCTTCTACTGCAGCCTCCTAAAGCACTGGGATTACAGGCCTGAGCCTCTGTGCCTGGCAGGGAAAATAAATTTTGGTGTGTGCATACATTCAACCCTACATAGCAGTAGAAGTGACAGAAAAAAAACAAAAACAAAAACAAAACAAAACTAGACCTATGTGTATCAACATGAACAAATCTCAAATATAATAATGTTGAGGAAAAAAATCAAGTTAATGAAGAACATAGAGTATAATACATCAGTGGGGTGCCAGAGCTGGCTCACATGTATTGGGGTTGTCTCTTCCTAACCTCTTCTTCACTGACACAATGTGGTGATTTGAATTTGGCCTCTGGCATTGGAATTAGCCTAACTCTGGCTTTGCAGCCATTCTTTTTTTTTTTTTTTTTTTTTGAGACGGAGTCTTGCTCTGTCACCCAGGCTGGAGTGCAGTGGCCGGATCTCAGCTCACTGCAAGCTCCGCCTCCCGGGTTTACGCCATTCTCCTGCCTCAGCCTCCCGAGTAGCTGGGACTACAGGCGCCCGCCACCTCGCCTGGCTAGTTTATT
>NC_045444.1:43630902-43653418 GCF_002776525.5 Piliocolobus tephrosceles
GTGGCCGGATCTCAGCTCACTGCAAGCTCCGCCTCCCGGGTTTACGCCATTCTCCTGCCTCAGCCTCCCGAGTAGCTGGGACTACAGGCGCCCGCCACCTCGCCTGGCTAGTTTTTTGTATTGTTTTAGTAGAGACGGGGTTTCACCGTGTTAGCCAGGATGGTCTCGATCTCCTGACCTCGTGATCCGCCCGTCTCGGCCTCCCAAAGTGCTGGGATTACAGGCTTGAGCCACCGCGCCCGGCTGCAGCCATTCTTTACTGACTGCTTATGGTGGGAGTATGTAAGCATGGAAATTGGCAGATGCTTTAAATTAAGTTGTCTTTTTTTCCCTAGAGAGCCTGTTGTTAAAACCAGGATATCACTGGATAACATTTTTTTAGATTATCTCATTTAATCCATATATCAACACTACTAGATATTATCACCATTTCACAGATGAAGAAACAGGCTGAGTGTTGTAACTTGCCCAATCCACACAGGTAATAAGGACAGACCAGAGATTATTACCTCATGGTTAGAGTTTACATATATATACCAAATATACACATATTACATACCTGACTTTTTTTGGGTTTTGACCATACTTTCTGACTCTCACTATTACTCTGTTCCTATTATAGCTGCTACATACGTATGTTTTAGCATTTGCCATGCTGAATTGCAATCATTCAATTATTAATACTCCCTATTCAATTATGAGCCTCCAAAGAGAATGGACCATACCTTATTCTTCTCTATAGTTCCAGAACACAGGCTAGACATGGCACATCTACATAAATTCCTTGTTAGTAGCCTAACTCTGGCTTTGCAGCCATTTTTTACTAACTGCTCATGGGTGATGAATATTACAGGACCATTATTGAATGATTAGCCATTTCTTTTGCTCCAAGATCCCCAAGCAACCACCATCACAAGGCAGGCTCAGCAGGGAAAATATTCAATATAATCAACCCCTGTTTGTAGAGCTGTTCCTCATACCTTGAACACCAATATTGTGATGTCTAGGGCTTTGTAAGTTTAAGAACTGCACTCACATCAGTCTGTCCCCAGCAGTTCACACACATTACAATAACTAAATGACAGGATAGCACCATATTCATAGAATATACAAGAATAAAGGAAAAATATGAGACAATGTAGATCAATAGCATAAGATAAAGTCTTTCCAAAAGCTAGCTTTTTATTATGATACAGCCATTGGGTCCAGAGGGGCAAGACCACACAATTCAGAAGCTTTCCCACACAAGAAACTAACAGAGTTGGTTGTTGATGGCATTTGAGGCATAACATTTTTTAAAAATTTTAAATTATTAACACAATATACCATAATATCATATAAATACAAGTATTTGGTATAATAAATACCACATTCAGGATAATGATTACTTTTTTTTTTTTTTTTTTTTTGAGACAGAGTCTTGCTCTGTCGCCCAGGCTGGAGTACAGTGGCTGGATCTCAGCTCACTGCAAGCTCTGCCTCCCGGGTTCACGCCATTCTCCTGCCTCAGCTTCCCGAGTAGCTGATACTACAGGTGCCCGCCACCTCGCCCGGCTAGTTTTTTGTATTTTTTAGTAGAGACGGGGTTTCACTGTGTTAGCCAGGATGGTCTCGATCTCCTGACCTCGTGATCCCCCCGTCTCGGCCTCCCAAAGTGCTGGGATTACAGGCTTGAGCCACCGCGCCCGGCCTATGATTACTTCTTAAGAGGAAGGAAAGGAAGGTAATTAATGAGGGAAACAGAAGAGCTTCAGCTGAATTTGAAATGTATTTCTTAAGCTGAGGAGCAGGTATGAATTAGTGATTGTATACTCTGTGCTTTTTGTTTTTCTAAAACATTTAGTAGTAGATCAATGAAATATGGCAGCCAGTTCTCCCACAGAGTATAGAGTTGCATGGGTGAGGTGGGAGGAGGCACCCGACACAGTCTCTATCCTTATGCCATCCCACTAGCTCTGCAGTGAGGGGTAGTTCTACAGCTCCCAGATTTGGCCATGGAGGTGGTGGGGGAGCAGGAGAGTTTTTAGTATCTCTGGGGCCACATGCAGTTGCCACATTTGGTTCTGAGTTTCCGAAAAGAAAGAAGGAGTAAATACCCACACGATGGGGAGAGGAGAGAATCAGGAGAATCATTCAGGTGGTGAACACGACCATTTTAGGATGACCCTTCACCTCCACCTGACCTCTCCAGGCTGCCTGGCAGGCAGGGGGTGTATTTGGTTACAGACAACAGATAGAAGATATATTATACAGATGCCTATTTCTAGTCAACTTGGGTCATAACAGAATTCAAGTTCTCCTAGAAAGGGGCACAAGTAGGAAATGTTAAGGGCAAATCTACAGCTAACTAACATTGGTCAAGAGATGCTAGGAGGGGAGACTTAACTCCTAAGGGAAAGATCCTTTAGCCCTGCTGCTGGGGTAGGTGCCATGTTTTCATTCCTAGGTAAGGTGGTCTAAAGTACTCTACTCTAGTTCCATTTGCTTGGCGCTTGGAAGCAAGTTAATAAGGCATTTATAGGCTGGTCTGGATTTTGTACCTCTCCCTGACCTCCCTCCTCCCCTTCACATTTGTGATACTTAACTGTACAGTAAGCACATCGTGCTGTTTCTACACATGCTGTTCTCTCTGCCCCACCACAGTCCTTCTCTTTCTTTAAGTCCTTTCTCTTTCTTCAAGTCCTTTCCCTTTCTTCCTGTGAGAAAACTTCCCCTCTACCTCTCCACATCAACAGAGGCATCTCTGTCTCCTCTGGGTCCCCTTCCTAGGACATACCTTTATCATTTCTTTCTATGCACAGTATGGTAGTTGCTGCTTATATGTCCATCTCCCCTGCTGCAGTGCTGAGCTCCTTTGAGACAAGAAGCCTGTGTTACTTTAACTTTGTATCTCCCAGGCCTACCACAGACCTGGCACAGACATTGAGTAGGTGCTTAGTAAAGGAGAGAAGAAAGAGAAGGGAAGAGAGAGCAGAAAAAATGACCTGACTCTTCACTTCTTTTCTTTAGACATCCTCTCCTTCACTCTATCTTTCCTTTTTTAAACTATCTGCTAACACTCATGCAGAGTTCAGTTGTAGGCAGAGAAGCAAGGCAGGAAGTATGGGGTATGCCAAAGATAAGGAAACTGACACTAGTGGGCACAAGAGGTCTAATTCCATTCTTTGGTGCAACTTCATTTTGCATAGTGCTGTTTGTGGGAGATTAATGACCCTATATACAAAGGCTGGAGGTGCACAGAAGGCAGAGGTGAGGGATGATAACAAAGGTCCTGGTACCTTTTCTTCCCCCTTAACTGTCAACCTCTTCTGCTCTGTTTTTTTTTTTTTTTTTTTTTTTTTTGGTCTCCTGACCTGGTCTGGGATCTCCTGAATTGCTGTCAACAGCTAGCAATTTCATGTGTGTTATGCCATGAATTCTATTCTGAATACAGCCATAGTAGGTTCCACTAATTAATTAAATTGTACTTCATAGACTTGGAGTCAGGTCTCTTGAATACAAGATGCAAATTTATGCAACATATGCAAATCACTCATGTTCTCAAATTCCATGAACAAAATCTGGTAGCCTTGAGATAAAAAAGCCCCTGCCAAGCATCATCTCTCCTAATTATTGCTTAATTTCCTCCTCCCCCCACCCTTTAACATTGAACACTTTCAGGCTTGGCAGAAACTGGAAGAAAACACAATGAGAGCTGGTTAATAAACAGGAAGTTCCTCAGGGGCAAAGACCCTGCAATCTATTTATTTTATGCTCTCCAGTGGCTCCTAATATACTGCTGAGCACACACAGTCTTGCATAGGGAACACCACCAGTCCTGACTATCAAATTATGGATATTTCAAGATGAACAAAAGTTGAGAGCCCTGAAGGCTTTGCAAAACATGCCATTGAAGACTAGAAACAGGAAATTGATGACCTGTACTATATAATGCATGTAGCTATTAATCTATTTAAATTAAATAGCATTTAAAAATTTTGTTCCTGACTGGGTGTGGTGGCTCATGCCTGTAATCCTAGCCCTTTGGGAGACCAAGGCAGGAGGATCCCTTGAGCCCAGGAGTTTGAGACCAGCCTGGGTAACATAGGGAAAACCTGTCTCTATTAAATAATTTTTTTTTTTTTTTTTTTTTTTTTGAGACGGAGTCTGGCTCTGTCTCCCAGGCTGGAGTGCAGTGGCCGGATCTCAGCTCACTGCAAGCTCCGCCTCCCGGGTTTACGCCATTCTCCTGCCTCAGCCTCCGGAGTAGCTGGGACTACAGGCGCCCGCCACCTCGCCCGGCTAGTTTTTTGTATTTTTTAGTAGAGACGGGGTTTCACCGTGTTAGCCAGGATGGTCTCGATCTCCTGACCCCGTGATCCGCCCGTCTCGGCCTCCCAAAGTGCTGGGATTACAGGCTTGAGCCACTGCGCCCGGCCAATAATTTTTTTTAAAAAAAGTAAAAGGAAATAAAAATTTAACATTTAGTTCTCAGTCAAGCCACATTTCAAGTGTTTAGTAGCTAGATGTGGCTAGTGACTTTTATATTGGGCAGTGGAAGTATAGAACATTTCCATTATCATGAAAAGTTCTATCAGACGACACTGATTTAGACACTTGGTATTCAAAGTCCAGTCCTTGGAGAGCATATTGGGCATGTATTGAGAGCATATTGGAAATGCAGAAACTCAGGTCCTACTCCAGATCCACTGAATCAGAATCTGCATTTTAACAAAATCCTCAATTCATTCACATGCACATAAATGTGAGAGAGGCATTGGTCTAGATCTAGAATAGAAAACAGTGGTTCTATGGCCGGGTGAGGTGGCTCAAGCCTGTAATCCCAGCACTTTGGGAGGCCGAGACGGGCGGATCACGATGTCAGGAGATCGAGACCATCCTGGCTAACACGGTGAAACCCCGTCTCTACTAAAAAATACAAAAAACTAGCCGGACGAGGTGGCAGGCGTCTGTAGTCCCAGCTATTCGGGGGGCTGAGGCAGGAGAATGGCGTAAAACCCGGGAGGCGGAGCTTGCAGTGAGCTGAGATCTGGCCACTGCACTCCAGCCTGGGTGACAGAGCGAGACTCCGTCTCAAAAAAAAAAAAAAAAAGAAAACAGTGGTTCTGTACTCGCTTCAGCAGTATATATACTAAGAAGATTAGCATGGCCCCTGTGCAAAGATGATATGCAAATTCATGAAGGGTTTCATTAAAAAAACTTTAAAGAAAGTAGAAAGGAAACAGGGGTTCTCCCCAGAAATAAAGCCACACATCTACAGCCATCTGATCTTTGACAAAGTCAACACAAATAGGTAATGGGGAAAGGACTCCATATTCAATAAATGATGCTGGAATAGCTGAGTAGCTATATGCAGAAGAATGAAACTGGAGCCCTACCTTTTGCCATACACAAAAATTAACTCAGGGTGGATTAAAGATTTAAAAGTAAGACCTCAACCTATAACAATCCTAGAAGAAAACTTAGTAAACACCATTCTGGACATCAGCCTTGGGAAATAATTTATGATTAAGTTCTCAAAAGCAGTTGCAACAAAAACAAAAATTGACAAGTGGGACCAATTAACTAAAGAGGTTTTGTACAGGGAAAGAAACTATCGACAGAGTAAACAGACCTACAGAATGGGAGAAAATATTCACAAACTGTGCACCCAACAAAGCTCTAATATCCAGAATCTATAACAACCCCATTAAAAGTGGACAAAAGTCATGAACATACACTTCTCAAAAAAACACATACAAGCAGCCAACAAATACATAAAAAATGGTTGATATCATTAATTATCAGATGAATGCAAATCAAAACCACAATGAGATACCATCTCACACCTATCAGAATAGCTATTACTAAAAAGTAAAAAAACAACAGATGATGGTGAGGCTGCAGAGAAAAGGGAATGTTTATACATTGTTGGTGGGAATGTAAATTAGTTAGCCACTGTTGAAAGCAGTTTGGAGAGTTCTCAAAGAACTAAGAGCAAAACTACCATTTTACCCAGCAATTCTATCACTGGATATATACCCAAAAGAAGGATAGGGCGTCATGGCTCACATCCATAATCCCCAAACTTTGAGAGGCTGAGATGGGAGGATCGGTTGATTCCAGGGGTTTGAGACTAGCCTGGGCAATGTAGTGAGACCCCATCTCTTAAAAAAAATAGCCAGGCATGGTGGGCATGCCTGTAGTCCCATCTACTTGGGAGGCAGAGGTGGAGGTTTGCTTGAGCCTGGGAGGTTGAGGTTGCAGTGAGCCATGATCACACCTCTGCATCCCAGCCTAGAAAATAGAATGAGACCTTGTCTCAATAAAACAAATACAATACAAAAACAAAAACAAACAGAAAACAAATCATTCTACCAAAAAGACACCTGCACTCATCACAGCGCTGTTCACCATAGCAAAGACATGGAATCAACCTGGGTGCCCATCAATAGTGGATTGAATAAAGAAAAGGTACATATACATCATGGAATACTACACAGTCATAAACAACAAAATCATGTCCTTTGCAGCAACATGGACGCAACTGGAGGCCATTATTCTAAGCAAATTAACCCAGGAACAGAAAACCAAATACCACATGTTCTCACTTATAAGTGGGAGCTAAACATTAGGCACTCGTGTACATAAAGGTGGCAACAACAGACACTGGGGACTACTAGAGCGGGGAGGGAGAGAGCGGGGGAAGGATTGGAAAACCCTTTGCTCACTACCTGGGTGATGGGGTCCTTTGTACCCCAAACCGCAGCATCATGCAATATACCCATGAAACACACCTGCACATGTAGCCCCTGAATCTGAAATAAAAGTTGAAATTACAAGAAAGAAGGAAAGAAAGAAAACAAGAAAGAAAGAAAGAAAGAAAGAAAGAAAGAAAGAAAGAAAGAAAGAAAGAAAGAAAGAAAGGAAGAAAGAAAGAAAGAAAGAAAGAAAGGAGGGAGGGAGGGAGGGAGGGAGGAAGGAAGGAAGCAGTGATTTTCTAATTTTAGTATATTTCAGAATTATCTGGGGTACTTATAAACACAGATTGCTGGGCCACAATATATGAGTTCCTAATTCAGTAGGGTGTGTTAGTTTCATAGGGTTGCCATATTCAATTACCACAAAATAGGTGGTTTAAAACAAGCTCCTATTTCTGGATGCTCAAAGTCTGAAATCAAAGCATCAGCAGGGCCACGCTTCCTCTGAAATTGGTAAGGAAGATCCTTCCTTGCCTCTTCTTAGCTTCTGGTAGTTTGCTGGCAATCTTTGGTGTTCCTTGATTTACAGGTATATAACTTCAGTCTCTGCCTCTATCATCTTATGGAGGTCTCCCCTTTTGTATCCGTGTCTCTCTCTCCTTTTCTTATAAGGACATTAGTCATACTGGATTAAAGGCCCACACCACGCGAGTACAACCTCATCTTGGCTTATCTAATTACATCTACAATGACCTTATTTCCAAATAAGGTTACATTCTGAGGTACTGGGTGTTAGGACTTCAACATATCCTTTTGGGGTCACAATTCCACCCATAACAGGAGGGCTAGGGTGTGACCTGTTTATCTGCATTTCCAAGTTCCGCAGCTGGTGCTAATGCTGCTACAGGAACTACACTTTGAAAACCACAGGTCAAACAATTAGCAAAACAGGATTACTTGGAACAAAAGTTGGATTGTACCATGGAAGTAACTGTTCCACTTCCCAAATGTGCAGAATTCCATGTTTAGGCATACTTGGGAGATGGTCATCCAGCCATTGCATGAATACTTCCAAAGACAGAGTTCCCATTACTAGCAGTGCAGCTTTCTTGATGGCTATGCTCTTGAAATTTGTGCCCTTTGAACTTTCCGAATATCTGATACATCTAGCTGATGTATGGCAGCAGAAAGTCTCGATATTTTTTTCTGATGGCTGCACAAAGTCTCAATATTGAATTTTACATTTCCTCTTTGTGACAGTTCTCCAAATCCTTTAGATTCTGGTTTGCTCTGAAAGGCACACTTGTTGAGGTTTTCAGGGGTGATAATCATGTCCCCCCACCCCCGGTTATGAGTTAATTAGAAACAGATATAGGAATCCAACAGATGAAGATCAAAAGATCAATTATATTTCCAGTAAGCATAGATTGGAGGGTAGAAGTTGGACCTTGACCACAATCAGCCTTCCTATGAACCCCCACTTAATTGAATTTATGTGATAGAGTCACATACAAAGAAGCAGGACAATTGACTCCACACCACTGTGCAAGGTTTTAAGGGTATGAGTTACAGCTATTGCCACATAAAGAAATGTAACAGCACTAGGAGAGATCAGGTTTTCCTGGAAGAGAGAAAGGAAAGATGTCTACCTTCTCTTCCATCAAGTCCACCCATCCCAAGAGACTTCCTTCTCCCAGGGTTGCCTCCTTAGCATCCTTCCCATCATTTTCCTTTTTTCAAACAGAACCTTAATGTTATCTACAAAAGCCCCACCTCAACCCCTTTCATGGTGCCCTAGTGTCTGAGGAAGCCAGCGCTATCCTCAACTGAAGCCAATCCTAGTAACTCTAATCTCCTTGCCAGTGATTGGTTTCAGAATTTAGGCTTCAGCCAATCAGTGCATGGCATGACTCCTAGAGCTTGCTATTCGACGAGAGATGGACTAGTGATACAGACGAGCCTAATCAGACTACTTTTGTTCAAAGGTGGGAGGAAAGATTTTTTTTGTTTGTTTGACACGGAGTCTCACTCTATTGTCCAAGCTAGTGTGCAATGGCGTGATCTCGGCTCACGGCAACCTCTACCTCCCAGGTTCAAGGGATTCTCCTGCCTCGGCCTCCCAAGTAGCTGGGGTTACAGACATGCACCACCACACCTGGCTAATTCTTTTGTGTGTGTGTGTTTTTTTTAAAGTAGAGACAGGGTTTCACCATGTTGGCCAGGCTGGTCTTGAACTCCTGACCTTAGGTGGTGCGCCCACCTCAGCCTCCCAAAGTGCTGGGATTACAGGCATGAACCACCGCACCTGGCCTGGAAAGAATTTTCTAATGAGGAAGCATGCTGTTCCAGGAGCTGATGGCAGTCACCAGGAGGAAGCAATCTGAAGAAAACGCCCCTATCTGGAGGACAAAGGAGCTCAAAGAACAGCAAAGCAATAAATCCCCAGCCCCAATTATGACACTTGCTCTACCTTTGGCTTTTGTTGTTGTTATTTAAAATAATACTAATTTTTTAAATTGTTTAAGCTGGTTATGTCAATGTCTCTGTCATTTCCAGCTAAAATAATTTCTACCAATAAAATACTCAAGTATTTTTTCTATGATTTAGTAGAAATTGCCTCATGGGACTGGGCACGGTGGCTCACGCCTATAATTCCAGCATTTTGGGAGGTGGAGGTGGGCGGATCACCTCAGGTAACGAGTTCAAGACCAGCCTGGCCAACATGGCGAAATCCCGTCTCTACTAAAAATACAAAAATTAGCCAGATGTGGTGGCACAAACTTGTAATCCCAGCTACTTGGGAGGCTGAGGCATGAGAATGGCTTGAACCAGGGAGGCGGAGGTTGCAGTGAGTGGAGATGCGCCACTGCACTCCAGCCTGGGCTACAGAGCAAGACTCTGTCACACACACACACACACACACACAGAGGAAAAGAAATTGCCTCATGGAAAGCTGAAGAAATAGGACTAGGTTTCCACCCACCAATCCTCCAACTTAATTCATTAATGTTGCTCTTAAAGTATGTGCCACTAAATGGGCAGATTACTCCAGACACTGTGGTACCATTAACTACCACCCAGCACAGTGCCTGCCATGGAATACATGCTAAACAAGTATTTTGTTGAACAAATGCAACTGGAGACTACACTAACATTTTTAGCGGATGCATAATAATTATATCAGTTCAGGTGAACTAAAAATCCCTAGAAAATTGTAATACAATTTTTTTTTTTTTTTGAGACGGAGTCTTGCTGTGTCGCCCAGGCTGGAGTGCAGTGGCACGATCTCGGCTCACTGCAAGCTCCGCCTCCCGGGTTCACGCCAATCTCCTGCCTCAGACTCCCCAATAGCTGGGACTACAAGTCGCCTGCCACCATGCCCGGCTAATTTTTCGTATTTTTAGTAGAGACGGGTTTCATCGTGTTAGCCAGGATGGTCTCGATCTCCTGACCTCGTGATCCACCTGCCTCGCCATCCCAAAGTGCTGGGATTACAGGCCTGAGCCACCGTGCCCGGCCGTTTATTTATTTATTTATTTTTTTTGAGATGAAGTTTCACTCTTGTTGCCCAGGCTGGAGTACAGTGGCGCGATCTCCGCTCACTGCAACCTCTACCCCTCAGAGGTCAAGCGATTCTCCTGCCTCAGCCTCCCAAGTAGCTGGGATTATAGGCACGTGCCACCACGCCCAGCTAATTTTTGTATTTTTAGTAGAGATGGGGTTTCGCCATGTTGGCCAGGCTGGTCTCGAACTCCTGAGCCCAAGGGATCTGCCTGCCTAGGCCTCTCAATGTGCTGGGATTACAGGCATGAGCCAACGTGCCCGGCCATATTTTAATATAAATTGATGCCATCACTGTTGTTCTTCACTCTGTATCTGAGCAATTGCATAGTGTATGAAGTTTTCCTTTAAAATTTTCTTTTAACCTAAATAATTGAGTTTAGGAGACTCCAGCATAGGTTGCACTCAGCCGAGGTGATTTTTTTTTCCCCACCTTTTTTTTTTTTTTTTTTTTTTTTTTTGAGACGAGTTCTTGCTATGCTGTTCAGGCTGATCTCAAATGCCAGGGCTTAAGCAATCCACCCACCTCCTCCCAAAGTGCTAGGATTACAAGCATGAGCCACTGCGCCCAGGCAGGTGAGGTGATTTTTAATTTTCCATCATTTGTCATGTCAGTTATTCTTCCTATTTTGGTAAGAACCTCAAAAAAGCTATACATTCCTTCTGTGCCTTCATATGCATCAAATAGCAAAATGTTGACTGTAACAGCACAAGCGGAAAGAACTCTAGGTTACCCTATTGTTTGCTAAAAGGAATCACTCTGTTCCCCTCTATGCATTCCTAACTTGATCCATGAAATAAGACCTTCTGCCCTTGCAGAAATGTCAGGATCATAACTTCTACTGCTTGTAGTTCACTCCTTCTACCTCCAACCATGCTTGATGGTTGGTGAATTTTGGAGAAGGAACTGAAGCTGCCTCAACAAGCCCTCTCCGAATTCTTTGAAGTTGCCTCTGTGCAAGACACCTACATTCTCCTCTTCCACCAATCACTGAGCTGCCCCTGAATGGGAGGCCAGAGGCAGTTCAGCTGTGCCTATGACTGGAGAGGGATATTTAACTGTGTCAGGCCTGGAATATTGGCGAGGATTAAGGGCCAGGTTGTGGACACACAACAAGCCACTTTCTCTTATCAGTTTAATCAAAAGCAGAGGTGAGGGTTTTTTTCCCCCATCTGGTTGACACCTGTGTTTACTTATTCATCGCTTCAGAACTTAGATGGGTAAGAGCAACTTGTTATTAATGGACTGTTCCCAAAGCTCAATCTTAACACTCAAGATTGATTGTTCAACAGCTTAAAATCTATCAAAACACATTATTATTGAGGCCTTCAACCAATTCCAGAAAAAGTAAGTCTGTCATAGTCCCCTAACCTGACAACTTAATAGTCCAAACTAAAAAAGGAAAGGTAGTGTTTGGTTCATTTTGGTTCAAAAGTATGACTTATTTTGAGCAAACTAATCATAATATGAAGTGATTATTATGTTCCTTTCAAAACCTTTTTTTTTTTTTTTTTTGACGGAGTCTCACTCTGTCACCCAGGCTGGAGTGCAGTGGTATGATCTCGGCTCACTGCAAGATTCGCGTCCTGGGTTCACACCATTCTCCTGCCTCAGCCTCCCAAGTAGCTGGGACTACAGGCCCCCATCAGCACGCCCAGCTAATTTTTTGTATTTTTAGTAGAGATGGGGTTTCACTGTGTTAGCCAGGATGGTCTCAATCTCCTGACTTCGTGATCCACCCGCCTCGGCCTCCCAAAGTGCTGGGATTACAGGCGTGAGCCACCGCGCCCAGCCTAAAACTTTTAAAAAGTTATAAATTAACTGTTGATTAGTAAAATCTAGGTGAGTATTAAAAAGAATTGGGGGCCAGGCACAGTGGCTCATGCCTGTAATCCCAGCACTTTGGGTAGATCACATGAACCCAGGGGCTGAAGACCAGCCTAAGCAACATGACAAAACCCTGTCTCTACAAAAAATGTAAAATAATTAGCCAGGCGTGGTTGCACACTTGTAGTCCCAGTTACTCAGATGGCTGAGGTGGGAGGATCCCTTGAGCCCAGGAGGTTGAGGCTGCAGAGAGCTATGATTATACCACTGCACTCACTTCAGCCTTGGCAACAGAGTGAGATCCTGTCTCCAAAAATAAAAATAAAAAATAAAAATAAAATAAAAAATAAAGAACTGGCCTCAAACCTCAAACTTACACATTTGTACTTTCTGTGATTCCCACTTTTTCTCCTTTCTGAAAATCAGACTACTTACCCATTTCTTGTCTCTGGAAACCACTCCCATGAGCCACACTTCCTCTGAGATTGCCCATTGTAGTAGTTATATGGTACCTAAATTTCCTTCAGAACCATGGAGTGTAATTCTCAAGGTCTAGACACTTGAACTCATAAAGACCACCAGGTGAAATCTTGTCTTTCTTGGGCAAACTAAAACAAACTATGCAACTGTCATGTGTAGTTTTCAACTATGAATAGACTCAGAAATACATGGTAGGTAGTAATTTGTTATTTTGCTGAGGCATTGGACTCTGGCCTACTGTCGTAATTGTAAGTGACATAAGCATGCCTAGCTGAGCCCAGCCTACTGCCTAACATGCCCGTCTCAACTGTGTGCTTCGTATTCTTACTCTTTTCTCTTCACAGTGATTATGTCTTTTCTGTCTGTATGAAAATGATGCTGAACAGCCAGGCGCAGTGGCTCATGCCTGTACTCCCAGCACTTTGGAAGGCCAAGGCAGGTAGATCACCTGAGGTCAGGAGTTTGAGACCAGCCTGGCCAACATGTGAAACCCCATCTCTACTAAAAGTACAAAAATTAGCCGGGTGTGGTGGTGCGTGCCTGTAATCTCAGCTACTCAGGAGGCTGAGGCAGGAGAATCACTTGAACTCGGGAGGTAGAGGTGGCTGTGAGCCGAGATCGTGCCACCGCACTCCAGCCTGGGCGGCAGAGCAAGACTTTGTCTCAAAAAAGAAAAAAAAGAAAAAGTTATACTAGAAATCCTAGGAGAAGAGAAAAGGATGCTTTAGAGGAAAGAGAAAAAGGAGAGTTAGAATTTGATGGGTCCATGACGCCCCTCTGCAGAAGCAGCAGCAAGACTGTAGCAGGTGTGGTTTCCAGCCTCACTGAATCCTTCTGACAAAGAGAGAGCATCAAGCTTCTATGGACCATGTGGAATGAACGAGAAGAATAACAGAAAAAGCCATATGACCCAAAGATTAGATACATTGGTACAGATTGCTAAATTTTATCAATAGATATTTCTCTTCAGTGGGCACATAGTTAAATTCTATTTCTCTGCCAGCCTCCTTGTATCAACTTACAGCTAAGTGGTTGAGTCTGTCTGATTGAATGTGGGCTAAAGTAATATACCACTTTAGGGCCTGATTCGTAAATATATCCTCATGATCTCTCTATCTCTACCTCTAATTCCTTTCCAGTCAGAGTGGCAGGAAGCAAATGATTTCAAAGCCCAGATAATGACAGAGCCCCATCATGGAAGGGGCTTGGATCTCTGAGTCACAGCTTGGAGAAGAGCTGCCTGGGATGACTTCCTGATCATGAACATCCACGTTGGACTTTGAGCAAGGAATAAACATCCTATCTTAAGACAATGCGATTTGGAGTTTTTGGCATATGACCAGCTTCAATTACCCTGCATAATGTACACGTCTTTTCCCTCTTTCCCAGGTAACTCATATGCTTCCCAGATGTTTGTATTTGGAAGGAGGGAAGAAGACCCAAATAATAACTGAGATCAAATTTCTCACCAACTCATTGGGACTCTGAGAGATGCATTTCATTTGATTTAAAGAAAATAAATTACTTTGAAACTAGATTTGACATTATTCCTCCATCTGTATTACTTTTGATTTATGGGCAAGACATAAATTGAGTAATTCTGGCCTGACAGACAAGGTTCCCCAACACGTACCTAATGGTGGTCCCTCCCACCCAGATAAGTATTGACTTCTTGACCTTTCACTCCCATCCTGTACTGTCAGACCTGCTCAGCCCTTCCTCAGTATGGTCAGGAGTCTTGAAGGTCTGGATAGCAAAGAGTTAAGTCCTTCTTTCAGGTCTTTTTCTCCTTCAGTCGATTAATTAGATTGAAATTTCAACTTCAAACTGCTCTGCTGGTCTCTAGCTAATGCTGTCACCTGAAATACTGCCCACCACACATGAGCTTTTGACAGCAAGAGCCGCTCAAAAGCCTCTTCATGCCTCTATTCCAGGAATAACCCAAGGAAAGGGTAGATATCTGTGAAAGCTGAGTACTGAAGCCCTCTCTGTCCACCGCTTCAAAAGAATAACTACCATCGGTCTGCCTTTATTTTGTATTTTAGTTCCTCTTTGTCAATGAAAAGTTCCTGCTCTCTATTCATTATAAAGAATAAAGAGCTTTTCAAGTGTGAGTTGCTAAACCCAGAAGGGAACAGAGCTATTTTTAAGAGGGTTTCAACTCTGAGCTGTTACATCGACCAGCCTGCCGGCAGCGGAGGTCTTCCAGGGAGGCTGAAGGCAAGAGCGGCTTCTCTTCAGGTGGGCATCTCAGGGAGGAAGCTCCTGGGGCTGAAATGGTCTAGCTCTTTGGCCCACAGGCAGCACTGGTGCCTTCGAACCTGGCTCCTCAAGACAGAGCTTGCAAGGGGGTCAGGGGAGTCACTGTGATTCTCACCCATTTGAGGTCTGCCTGCTGCCTTGGGTTTCTCATATCCACTTCCTCCACGTAGGAAACAATCTGCTTGATTCTCATCCGGGGGCACAGGGAGGAGGGGGGTGTCTTTATGTCCTCTCCTATCTTCGTCAAGCCATATGCAACTGGCAGCCAGCACGCTTCTCTCTGTGGGAAGAGGATCATCAGAGCTGGATTCCTGACTGAAAGGAGGAACATGCAGAGTTGCCTGCCTCCTGGCCAACAGGAGTGAAATCCTCTTGGCTTGGGTCTGTCCAGAGCTCTTCTGAAGTCCATACACTGTTGGGGCATGGATGGGCTCTCAGATTCAGAGTTAGAGGACCTGGATTCAAGTCTGACCTCTCTGAGCCTCAGTTC
The DNA here is from genome assembly GCF_002776525.5 of Piliocolobus tephrosceles. Classification (NCBI taxonomy): domain Eukaryota; kingdom Metazoa; phylum Chordata; class Mammalia; order Primates; family Cercopithecidae; genus Piliocolobus; species Piliocolobus tephrosceles. Next base: position 43,646,204 of record NC_045444.1, read on the forward strand.
TCCAAGGTTACAATGAGGATAATGGTACTTTGCTATCAGAGGTGCTGCGGGGAGGATGACCCATCCTCACATGTGTATGGATAGTCTGTGGACCCTGCAGTGTCATGCGTGGTGATCATTGCTCTGAGGATCAGTGAGATACGTGTTATAGTGTCTTTTAAGGACAGAAAATGATGCCATTGGATGACAGAGGAGATATTGAAAATTTGATAGAAACAACTGATGATTTGGAGGAATGAGAGTCTGTTTTCTATCCTCCCATTCCATTCAGTTCCCCCACCAGAGAAAAGGGGCAGGGAATTAAAACGATTGCTTTGCTCTGATAGCTTTTGGAAGTTAAAGATGGGCATATGTAGTACAATACTAAGAGGGAACCAAAAGGATCAATTAATTTTTTACAGAGTGGCTAAAGATAATAGAGAAACCTACATGATTATATTGCATCTTGTACTACAGAGGATTTTTGAGAGCTTACAGTAAATTTTAAAATTGTCATTATGTATTTATTTTTATGTTTTTAATTGATATATAATAGATGCACATATGTCAGGGGTACATGTGATCATCTGATGCATTCCTATAATCACATCAGGATAATTAGAATATCCATCACCTTAACTATTTTTCTTTATGCTAGGAACATCCTAATTATTCTCTTCTATCTGTTTTGAAATATACAAGAGATTAATGTTAACTATAGTCACCCTACTGATCTACAAATTACCAAGTCTTATTTCTTGTATTGTACTGTGTATTTGTATCCTTTAATTACCCTGTCTTTATCACCCCACCCCTCTACCTTTCCTGGCCTCTAGTAATCACCAATCTACTTTGCATCTTCACGAGATCTACCAGTAAGTTTTTTTTGTTTTTTTAAGGAAAACTTATAGACATAAAAATGTAGGCAAAATAGGATGATTAGGTCCAAGAGAAAAGATACTGCACATATAAACAGGTGACAAGGATCTACTGTTACAAAAACAGGGCAGCCAAGTAGGCTCTGAGCTTCCAGGAGGCCAAAGCAAAAAGGGAAATATGATCTGTCACAGAATTTATATCTTTCTTGAGGAACCCCTTCACCACAACCAATTTCTCATCCTTTTTTATCATAAGACTTATAAACGTGGATATTTATCTTCAAGAAGAGAATACTTAGGGAGTTTCATTATGGCCTTCCTCAAGTATTTGATGGGCTTCCAAGTACAAAAAAAAAAAAAAAAAAAAAAAAGATTGCTTTGGGTAATTCCAGACCACAAAACTAGAATCAATGAGTGTAAGTTAAGGGGAACAGATTTGGGTTAAAAATAAAGAACTTTCTAACAATTAGAGTTGTCCATAAATGGAATGAGCTGTCTGGCAAAGAAGTGAGCTCCCTGTTACTGGAAGTGATCAAACAGAGGCTGGCTAACCATCTGTTAAGGATAAGAAGGATTTGTGCATAATGAGAGAATTATGCAACAACATAATACAAGGCTCTTCATGACAGTTTTATTTATAATAGTAAGGGAAAAAATAGAATCAACCTAAATGTCCAACAAAAGGGGATTAGTTATTTATGGTACTTTCCTATGTTTTTTTTATAGATTTTTCAAATATTAAAAACCAGTACAGCTGATGATCTATTGCTAAGCGAAAAAGCAGCCTACTAAAATAGCATGCGTACTGCGATACAACTTTGTAAGGAAAATTTTTGTAAACAAATATACATTTTTTTTCATTTTGTTATTTTTTTCAGTTTATAAAGAAAGATCAAATTAAATAAACTACACACATGAAAACATTAATAGTGATTATCAGTATTATTTGAATTATGGGTGATTTTTCTCCTCAGGGCTTGCCAGAGTTTTCTGAATTTTCTACTTTGAGCACTTACCATTATGTAATTAGAAAAAAAAATTTAACAAAAATCCCAGAAGAACCCTTCATTAGTCATTGGTCTATAGTTTTAACTAGTTGATCCCTGAAGTTTTTCAAACCTAGTATTATATGATTCTCATTTTATACTTAGGTCATTTTTTTTCTCTTATAAAATAACTTGTTTTTCAAACAGAACTCAATCAAATATAAATACCTCCCCAACAAATAAATAGTGGCTTAAATTATGAGGCTTAGGTACAATCTAATGCATTTCTGACTGCTAGAGTCATTTTCATCTGAAATCTCTTTTGAAAATATGTTGAATATAAATCCAAAAGTCTGTACAACAGAGTAGAAAGAGCTGAGACTTGGAGTCAGACACACTTAGGTCTCAAATTTTGGCTCTGCTACATACCAGCCTTAGTTTCCTCAACTTTAATATATGACAATAATAACAGCTAAGATTTGTGGAAAATTCAGTGTGTGCCAGGCACTGTTTAAGTGCTTTACATGCAATGGGATTCTCAAAACAATTCTTTGAGGTGAATTCTATTGTTATTTTTAGATGAAAAAATTAAACACAGAAAATTTCAATGTTTTGCCAATTTCATGCAGCTAGAAAGTGATGGAGTAAAAATTCAACCTCAGACACGTTAACCTTAGGATCCCTGGCATTAACCACTATACTATACTGCCTTATAGAATGGTGGAGGGATTCATTAAATTAACATACATGAAGTGCCTGCTTAACAGAAATGTGGGCAGTCAGTACATTAGTTTTCTCCCTAAACTTTTCCATGGCTATTTGGCCCCAGGAAGACTTTTGATTACCTCCCCCAAGACTGTGTATTCCACCAATACACTGGGGGAAGTCTGGCTCTGTGGTAGGTAGTTTAACGACAAATTTATTGTCAATGGTATTCATGTCAAACTCAGGAATATTAGAAATCATGTCCTACAGGCCTCCATTCTGGGGCTGATTCTTTAATATTTCATCAATGATTTACATGGATAGAACAGAAAATAAGCTCCTAGAGCTGACAGATGATAGCATGCTGTTAGCAGATGACACCCATCGTCAGTTAGGAAGGCGAGCATCCAGGACAGGATTAGAATTCCAAATGGTCTGGCAAGATGGGGAAGAGGTGGAGGCAGAAAGAATGAACTTCATTAGCAACTATCACAGAGTAATACGTTTATTAAGAGGGAAAAACAGATTATACCAACATAGCAAGAACAGTGACTAGCAATGAATGATTATTGCTTGAAAGAGTTAATGGTGGAAGTTACTCATAACTGGAAATGAGACAGAAAGTCAAATATGATTCTAGAAAAAGGACCAACAAATAGGAGTATGTCAGAGTAAATCAATTTTCCCAATATATACTGTATTTTTAAAAATCCCTTTTTGAGTGCTGTTTTCTTCCTCAGTGTTGTTCTGGACATCTTGGAAAAGGCACACAGAAAGCAAAAGAAGTCTTTACAAGTGCAGAATGTAATCTGGGAGGATGGTGAAGTCACCAACATCCTTTAATTGAAGATGAGTCAGTTGCTGGCAATTCATTTGAGAATCATTTACTGAGCACCATCTATGTGCCAGCCTTTGTACTGGGCGCTGGAGACAAAAAAAAAAAAAGACTTGATTTCTACCCTTGAGGCGCTCCAAGGGAAGAGGATAATCACTTTTAAGTTTATAAAGACTGGTTATTTAGAAAGGGATGAGAACTCTGATGTGTGTCGTTTATGGCCAACTCCTATACATCTCTTTCTTTGATCTCTTCTTTATTCCTTTCTTCCCTACTTTCTCTTGTTTTTTTCTTTCCCTTCTTTTATGTAGTCTTTTTTTTTTTTTTTTTGAGACAGAGTCTTGCTCTGTCACCCAGGCTGGAGTGCTGTGGCCGGATCTCAGCTCACTACAAGCTCCGCCTCCCGGGTTCACGCCATTCTCCTGCCTCAGCCTCCCGGGTAGCTGGGACTACAGGCGCCGCCACCTCGCCCGGCTAGTGTTTTTGTAGTTTTTAGTAGAGACGGGATTTCACCGTGTTAGCCAGGATGGTCTCGATCTCCTGACCTCGTGATCCGCCCGTCTCGGCCTCCCAAAGTGCTGGGATTACAGGCTTGAGCCACCGCGCCCGGCACTTCTTTTATGTAGTCTTTAGATCTGTGATTGGAGCCCCTGGCATGGCAAGTTGGCCAGATGTGTTCAATGGAGTCCCATCTGAGACTATGCCAAGACACCAACACCTTTCTTTTGTGTTTCAAGGTGTTTTTAAAAAGTTAGTTTTTGCCCTCCATATACTCTGATTAAAATGCAGACAATGAAGCAAAACCTGGGGAGAGTAGAGTAGTTTCCTAGGATGCTAAGCAGATCAGTTTGGCTGGAGAAAATGCTAGACTATACATATCATGAATTGAATCATATTAAGGAATTTGAACTTTATCTGTTGATAATAGAAAGTCAATGAAATTTTGTGAGAAAGGGTTTGTGTTGTTTTGTTTACATTTTCTGTACAGACAGCGCCTCGCTATGTTGTCCAGGCTTTTCCATTTAAGGAGAATATCTTTCAAGTTCTGAGTCACATGCTAGACCCATTGTGAGTGCTTCTCTGATCTCCTATTTCTTGTTTCTCTTCACTTGTGTTGCTTGCTTTGAAATGAAGGTTTGTGAGAAAGGGAGTGACAAGATCAATATAGGGTTTTAGTATATATACTAAACTCTTATATAGTATATATAAGAGTAACTTTATTGTGGGAGATAGAATGGGTTGTTAGAGGGCAGCCTGGCAGCAAGGGTCCTGTTAGGAAGTGATTACTAAGCTATAAAAAAAATAAGGGCCAGAGATAGGCAGCAGCAGTTAGATGAGGCAGAAGATTTGTGGATGTGAGAAACGCTGTAAAGGAAAAAATTAATAAGATTTGGTGCCTAAGTAAAGATAAGCATTAAAAGAGAAAGGAATTGAAAACAACCTATAGGTACTAGACAAGGACTTTGGAAAATGAAAATGTCACTATCCAAAATAGAGCAGTGGGAATGTGAAGGTGGTTTGTGGCAAATAAATCATGATAGCTTCAGGACTAGACAGGTTGTCTTTGTTTTGATGGGATATATAAATAAAAGGCATATATCCAACAGGGATCTAGGAATAGATTTCCTAGGAGATCATTCTCACAGAGGTAATAGTGTGTTTTGGACCTTTCCACCTGTATATCCCACTGACACATCACAGTCTACATGCCTAAAACTGAGCTTTACTGTCATTCAGAAATGCAAAGCTCAGTTTGCATTGCTCTTCAAGGTGAATCATGCTTTTAATTACCCAGGCTACCAAACTCAGAGTTACCTCTTCTTCTCCCACCTGCCCCTCTCCCACAAGCAACTAGTCACCAAAACAGTGGATTCTAAGAGTCAAACATGTTGTGTGTCAATTCCTATTGCCATAATTAGTACTTCCATGATTTGTTCCCTTGGCTATCACAACAGTTTTTGTGTTATTTTGTTTAAATTTTCTGTAGAGACAGGGTCTCACTTTGTTGCCTGGGCTGGTCTCAAACTCCTGGGTTCAAGTGATCCTCCTGCCTCAGTGTCCCTAAATGCTGGGACAAAAGGTGTGAGCCACTGTACCTGGCCCACACCAGTTTTATAACAGATTTTCTTACCACATAAGTTTATTTTTCCACTGCTTAGAGAATGTAATTCAAAGTCTTTCTGGAATGAACCTACCTGTCCAACCTAATCCCTGAGAATCTTTATACAGCCCCAACACAAAAGCCCCACCAGCTTCTTCCTTTTCTTTCATGATGCCTGGCATATCTGTGCCTGGGGTGCCTCTATTGATGCTGTTTGATTATTTTGGAATACCTATTTCACTTAAGGAGAATATCTTTCAAGTTCTTGGTCACATGCTAGACCCATTGTGAGTGCTTCTCTCACCTCCTATTGCTTGTTTCTCTTCACTTGTGTTGCTTGCTTTGAAAGCAAGAGCCTGAACCAGAGAGGTGGGAATAGACATGGGAAGAAGCAAAGGGCATAATAAAAATCTAAGCAAAGAATTGTGGGGCATAGAGAAGGAAGAAGTCAAAGAAAAAACATGTCAGTCTTGGCTGGTCTTGGTTGACTGGGAAGGATTATGGTGTACCAAAACAAAACAAAAAGAAGGAAAGATTAGTTTGGCTCTGAGAAAGTTTGGGATGAGATATTAGCAATGAATGTAAATTGGGCTAACTGATAAGTGAAAAGTTTTACAGAAATGAAAAGGGTGTTTCAAGCCAGAAAATAATATTTGGAAATTATATGCAAAGAGGTGGTACCAGATGTGTGATCTCCAAAGAAGAGCCTGTTAGAAGACCAGGTCTGAGGAGAGAGCTATAAGCATGTTATCAATTTCAAAGGTGAGAGGAGGAAGTCCTATCAGCAAAAGAGCCTGTCATAGACTGGCCATGGAGGTGAAATGATGAATGTTTTAGTTTTCTTAAAAAGTGAACCCGGGAGGTGGAGTTTGCTGTGAGCCGAGATTACGCCACTGCACTCCAGCCTGGGCAACAGAGTGAGACTCTGTCTAAAAAAAAAAAAAAAGTAATTGTTTTGGTTTTTAAAATTGTATGAGAAATTTCCAATTTCTGAGATGTTGTGCTTTTCGTTTGAGGAAACTGCTGATTCTCTGCTCAAATTGAGATTCTTTTGATTGTAAATCTTAATAATTAGTGGTATGAAAATTTATTGTTTTTCTTTCAAAAGAGGTACTCCCTTCTTAAGTGAAGATATCTAACTAAAGTTTTGTAAGAAAAAAACAAACCAAAACTAACAACCATCAAAAATTAGGCCATAGCCGGGCATGCTGGCTCACGACTGTGGTCCCAGCACTTTGGGAGGCCGAGGCGGGTGGATCACCTGAGGTCAGGAGTTCGAAACCAGCCTGGCCAACATGGCAAAACCCCGTCTCTACTAAAAGTATAAAAATTAGTTGGGCATGGTGGTGGGCGCCTGTAATCCCAGTTACTCAGAAGGCTGAGACAAGAAAACAGCTTGAACCCGGAAAGTGGAGGCTGCAGTGAGCTGAGATTGCCCCACTGCACTCTAGCCTAGGCAGCAAGAGCAAGACTCCATCAAAAAAAAAAAAAAAAAAAAAAGGCCGGGCGCGGTGGCTCAAGCCTGTAATCCCAGCACTTTGGGAGGCCGAGACGGGCGGATCACGAGGTCAGGAGATCGAGACCATCCTGGCTAACACGGTGAAACCCCGTCTCTACTAAAAATACAAAAAAAACTAGCCGGGCGAGGTGGCGGGCGCCTGTAGTCCCAGCTACTCCGGAGGCTGAGGCAGGAGAATGGCGTAAACCCGGGAGGCGGAGCTTGCAGTGAGC
>NC_045444.1:43958418-44084079 GCF_002776525.5 Piliocolobus tephrosceles
TCTCTTAAACTTTCCCTGTTCAAATTACTATATGTTTTTTGTCTCCTAATCGACCCTAACTGATACCGTAACTTTGGAAAAAATAACTTAAATCTCTTATTGTACTTACATGTAAAATGAGGAGACTAGGCTACTTGATCTCAAATATCCTTTCCAGGTCTAAAATTACATATTTCTAGGAAATTCCAGATTTTTTTCATGTATTGGGCATGCCCTAAGTATGCTATAATAAACACCACACAGCACTGTATAATTGTGTACTGTCTTCCCCAGCCTCTGTCACAGTAAATGGGTTTTCCTTCTTATTTGAATAACGGTTTTCTCCTTCTGGGTCAAGAGATAGTTACAGCAGCAGCCAGTATCATTTTATGCACACAGTGGGTAATCAAATACTATCAAATCCTCTGTGAGGGTTTTAACTAGGAAGCTATCTAAGGAACAAAATGAAAAACCGGAGGTTAATGTATGAATATGAGAATTTAAAATGCATTATAGATATCATTGTATTCATTTGTGAATATAAATATTGAAAGGATACATTAAGTACAGAAAAATGCTCCCTCTGATATTATTTATTCTAACACATTACAAAAGACTCCATTCACCACCTCCATTTCCACACAATTTTAAATTTTCTTTTACCTTTCTCTGTCTTTTAGTGACTGTTCAGCCATTAATTTCTTCAGTTCTTCTAGACGCTGAAGATCTCTCATTTCCATTTCTTGCCACTTCTGTCTTTTCTTAGCCCAGTATTTTTTAATCTATTGTATAAATGTTACATAAAATTTAAATTAACAACAGATATGTAAAAATGAGGGGAAAAGCCATAACCATATCCAGTGGTTCATATTACAAAATTGAATTTAAAGGGCACTTCATCTTTTTTGTTTCATAGATATGCTTATAATATACTGGCAACAGAAAAATAAATTAAAACACGAAGGTAGATGCCCTGAGAAACTGCAAGGTTTAACAATTTCTGCAATGAATGGAAATATAACTTGTGCTGAGACCTAAGGTTTAATCTATGGTTAAAATAATCAACTTTCCAGAGAACCACAATAAAAGTATGTTATTGTCTCTAACGTATATGATCTAGCTGTTACTCAAGAATATTTTTATCTTCTTATGGTAATGCAGTCTTTAACAAATAATGGCATTAAAACTATTTTTATTTTAAAAGCATTAGTTTATTTACGCTAATGGACAGCAGGATGTTGAAAGCTTTATGCTTCTGGGGAAGTGGCAGGAGATAGGTGGGAGGAAGGAGGAAAAGAGCAAATTAGCAGGGTTGTGGTATATAGTACTTCTGACTTATGTGGTAAAATAAAGGTCAGGCTTATCAAGTGCAAAAAGGTGAAAGCAGTGTTAATAGTAGGCCTGTTTTACTTCCCTTTTCCAGAAATGTAAGCAGAATGAGAAAACCAGAAGTAGGTATGAGCTGTTTTCAGGGAGCTGAAACCCTTATTCAGGATTTCCCAGTGGGATGAAACAATGAATGTTTATTCGACAGAGGCCCATTCCACCACTCTGGCCTGCCATGTTGTCCCTGGGTCAAGAGACTGGCTCTTGAAGGGGAGTACCTCAATGGTACATAGTGAGTGACTGGCAGCAGGGGGTCTGTTGTAGAGGCTGGGCTAGCCCTACCCACAAGGTGGCATTTCCTCTTCTGAGACAGAGGTGAATAGGAAAATCTAAGTGGTTTCCTGACTTGCCAACATGGTCTCTGATTTCTGGGAGAATCAAAAGAAGCATCCCAAGCACCATCGCCACAAACATAGCAACTCTGCAGCCACAAGAGCAACATCTGTTCAATGTTTAATGAATAACTAAATAAGCCCAATGTGCAGTGATATCCACTCCAGATATGACAGAGCTCTGGATTTAGAGAGAAGAGAGATAAAGCTAGAAAGGCAGCAGCACCCAAGATGGAGCGTGACAGAGAGGGTGGGTGCAGGAGAGAGAGGAAACATTGATTGACAAGGAGAGTTCTAGAGTCCTAACTGATAAATGCCAGGGAATTCTATTAATGACAGACACGGAAATGTTAGCAATGATTATGTCATCTCCATCTGGGAATTATAAACAAGCTTTATCTTATTCTTTTCTGCATTACCTTATTTTTGCAATGAATCATATTTCTTTTATAATCAGAAAAAAATTAAGCTACTTCAAAACAAGTTTTTTTAAAAGAACAGATATAAAATCCAAGAGCATTTTTCTCTGTGTTAAAACAGACCAATAATATTTCCTTACTCCCAGCATTGGCCTTGGAGAAAGTCAGTGGCTCTTTTGCAGACAATCCCTTGACCACAAGCAGAATAACGCTGGGTTGCTGGCATCCTCAGATTTCTGACACCACTTGATCACTTGATACACTGTCCTGTGCAGGCCCTAGACGTATGTTATACCTGGAGCTTTCTGCAATCTCAAGACCGATTATTTCCGTCTTTGACTCTCTGTTACCTTCAGGCATTGCTATAGTATAAGTGTGCTCTCTCTCTCTCTCCCTCTCGCTCGCTCTCTCTCTCGATCTAATCCTTTTCAGTGCTTTCTACTAAGCCCTCTGGAACCCCTGTATCATCATATGTAAAACTCCCTACATCTTTAACCTTCAGAAAACTATTTCGTTGTTTTCACTGAAATTCTCTGGAGTGAAGGATACTCATATTCTGATACCCCATGTGCCATTTGGCTGGGGAATAGCTTGGGCATTTTCCTCATAGTTAACTGCCTATTTCAGGCCATTATGATATGTAGAATTCTGTCTCCCTTTGGTGTTAACACCACATGGATATATCACCCTCTACCTGTTGTTTTCATTGGTATGTGTAAATTTCCAAGTCACTCCCAAATTTTCATCAAGAATTCAGATACTTTAGTCACAGTCTTCTTAAACACAGGCAACTTCGGCCTGTCTGAATGCCCTTCCAACCTTCCTAGACAACTTCAGCATCTGTCTGAATGCCTTCCAAACTGTTTTTCTCATAATTCGATGACTTCCTCCATTCTAGGGAACTTTCTTTTCCTCCAGAATTCTATTATCATTGAAAACAGTTCCAACTGGGAAATCCTGAATTATAGCAATAGATTCTGTGACCAGAACCTACCCTCCCCATTTCCCATCATCCTCTGGTCTCCAGTTATATAATGCTATTTCCCTAGTGCAACTCTCATCATAAAGCTTTGCTAATTAATATACTTTTCTTCTCTCCCACTAGGCTGCAAGAATTGTGATATATTCAGCTAAAGTATCTAAAACATAGCACGTACTTAATACCCATTTGATTGATGACATAATTGTAGGAACTAGTACTAAATTTATGGTTTCAATTGAATCTTCAGTGACAATAAGCATTCCATTTGTGAATTCCTGGACAATGCCTCTCAATTTCTCATAGTGATATGCTAAAACCTGTTCACTATGTTCAGCTCCATACCTGCTGCTATTTCCTCACTTTCATCAGAGCAAATAGAAGCTGTACAAGATACCTTTCTTAATGTTCAGCCCATCAGAAGAAGAGGTATTCTTCCTTCTGTTCAAGACTAATGCCTCACCTGGGCTGCAGATCCCATTCCCAGTTCCACCTTCTTCATAGCCCCCCTCCTCATCTGTCTCCTCCTCTCCCCTGTAGCTTCAGCTTCTTGCTCTTTGCTGCTTCCTTCTCACATGGAATTAAACATAATTTTATCCCATTACAATAATTCATAAATTCTTTAGAACCCCAAGATTGTAGCATCATACATTTCATTATTTCTCTTTGGGCAGGCATCTTAGCATACTTGCTTTTTCCCATGTGCACATCTTCTATTTCACTCCTCACCCATGGTATTCCTACCTCTGTACTCCACTCCAAAGTCACTGCTCTCACTAGTGAGTTCCAAAGGATTAGATCAAATATCCTTTTCCATCATGATTTTACTTGATGTCTCTGTGTATTTGATTCTATTAACCCTTACCTATAGTATTAAACCATTATTGACTTTGGGACTTTGACATTCATTTGTTCAACAAGTATTTGTTGAGCACATGATACTGGTACTTAAAAAGAAATAAAGCCTCTGCCTTGTGGAACTGAGACTTTCTAGAAAGGGAGACAGATAGTAAATGAATGAATGAATGGAATATTACATGTTGTATTAACCTCTAAGAAGGGGATAAGTAGAATGATGGTTTAGAAAAATTTGAGTAGAATTAGTAGAAGGTATCTTTCAAATGTCTTAAATAGGACATTTGGATGACATGACATTTGTTTGAAAACCTGGTAGATGAGAGTGAAACACCCATGGGAAGAGATGAAGGGGAGTACATTGGGAAGAGGGTGCAACAGCATTGGATGGGGAAGACCTCACATATGTTGAGAGCTGGGAAGAGGCCAGGGAGCTGGAGCAGGTGGCATAGGTTAAGATTAGAAGCAAGATTGGAGAACTGCATGGGGGTTAGATGATTTGGCCAGGATTTAGTTCTAGAAACAAGGAAAAACCATTGAAGAGACTAAAGCAAACAGTAGCATGATCTGACTTATATTTTAAAAAGAGAGCTCTGGATATGAAGTGGAGCATGGGTAGTAGAGAAGGTAAGGAGAAACAGGGAGACCAGATAGAAGGAAAAGGCAATGCTGGTCCCTGGACTCAGGAGATGGATTCAAGTGTTCAGATCTGAGATGTGCTTTTGAGTAGAATCAGAGGGCTCATTGAGAGATTCCGGGAGGGCTCACTGAGAGATTCCATGTGAAGATTGGAGGAAAGACTAATCAAGGACAATTCCTAGGTTTTTTGCTTGAACACCTGGTTGAACGGTGATACTAGTAACTGAGATAGAAGATTGGGAGAATAATAGGCTTGGAAAAGGAAGAAAATTGGGAGCTCAGTTTTGAACATATAACACTTGACAAGCCCATAAGACCTCTAAGTGGAGGGACCAGACGAACATCTGAAGGCACAGATGGGTGGCTTAGGGGAGAACTCAGTGCTGGAGACCTAAATTAAGGAGATAGCCACATAAACAGTATTTGACACCAGAGGACTGGACGAGGTCTCCAGGATGAGGATGTAAACAGAAAAGAGAATGTGGTTATGCACTCTCATGCTTATTTGCTTTTCTGCACAGCTTTCTCTACTAGAATGACTTAATTTCCCTCTTCCACCTGTCAAACTCACTCTATCTTTAAGATCAGAACAAATGCCACCTCCTCCTCGAATCTTCTCCTGAGCTCTCTAGAAAAACGGTAGCTCCATCCACGGCACTCCAATAGCTTAGAGTTTATGACCCTCCTTTCTTTGACTACCTGCATTCCTTTACTTTTTTCATGAGGTTCTGCCCCTGGATCTTTACCAATATATTTGGGCATTTACTACATGCCTGGAAAGTTCTGCCCTGCCTTATTGCTTGGTAAATCCTTTCTATCCATCCTTTAAAGACTCAGTTTTAGCATTGCCTTCTCAGCCTTTCTCCCTCTCCTCTCCTTGAGACATAGCTAGCTGTACCTTCTAAGGCATTATTTGTGTATTCTTAGCATAGCATTTCCCATATTAATCTGCATTATTTATCTTTTATCCTTAGTACATTGTATCATGTCTAACACATAAGAGGGTATAATTGTTCACTCTTAGGTGACTGGAAGCTTCTTCTGGTCTCTGGTCCAAGAATAACAAAGTTGTACATGGGAACCAGGAGAGCAGTTTTCTTTTCAGGATGGTAAAGGCCGAACTAAGTACTTCCTAAGGACAGTTCCATTCACTTTTCATCAATTAATCCATCCTACAATGTATATATCAAGAATTATTAGCTTTGCAAGCCTCAAACTGAAGTAAAGACTAAGGGTATTTAACTAGTCCTTTGGGACATTTGTTGAGACAGAGATTTTAAATGCACTGATTGCTGAAGGATTCTTACTATGTTCCAATGATAGAAGAATCAGAAAGTCAGCATATGATAAGAGTTGAATTTGTAGCTTGTCTCTTTACTTCCACATGAAGTTTACAGAAAAACACAAGCACTCATTATCCCCTATCTCCTCTTATTATTATACTTCTGATTTGTATTGAATGCAAGACGTTTATTTTCGCAATCCCACATTTTGTTCATTTTAATAAAGTTAAGCCAGTAAAAGTGTAATAAATACTGTAGAAATAAAAACTGTAGAAACTATTCACCATGTAGATTTTGGAGCCAAAATAATGTCATGCTACTTTTCAGTCTAAGATCATTTTTATATCCTACTTTACTTTTGTAATCTTTCAGATTTGTTTCCTATTAAAAACTACACTTGTAAACAGAACATTTATAATATTAGAGTATCTCAAAGTTTAACTTTAAAAAAAACTTGAACTAATATTATACAACCATTAAATTCAACATGAAATAAGAATTTCTTATTTATACATAGGAAGCAGAAAGTTAGGACGAAAGGATTAGAGTAGCAAACAGTTGGTCTCTTATTTCACTCTGTGTGATGTTGAATCTTTGAACACATAGACTTCTGTACATTGTTGTCAGGTCATTATCTCTGACCTGTGACTCAGTCAGAAGGAAGTCATAACACTTAACCAGACTCATAAAAGATACGAAGTTCAAAGCATCCAGTTCCAGTCCCCGTAAGCCATTAAGATAAAGCACATTTTCATTCCATTTTCTAGATTCTAATTAGATAGTACCTTGCATCTTAAAGATATCCTTTTTTAAGGTAGAGAGTAGAATGGTGGTTAGTAGAGGCTGGGAAGGGTAAGGGGCAGGGGATGAAGAAAAGTTGTTTCATGCATATAAAACTACAGTTAAATAGAAGGAATAAATTCTAGTGTTCAATAGCACCAGTAGGATGACTATAGTTAATCACAATTCATTGTATATTTCAAAATATCTAGAAGAGAATATTCGGAATGTTCCCAACACAAAGAAATGATACATGTTTGAGGTAATGAATATCCCAATTACCCTGATTTGATTATTACATGTTTTATGCATGTATCAAATATTCCAGGTACCCCAGAAATTTGTACAATCCCTATGCATCAATTATTTAAAAAGATCTCCTTTCTACTTTTGGCCTGGAATATGCAACTCCACACAAAAAGTATGTTTTACATATAACATAGCATTGTTATATGTAAAAACATAACAGGATGTCTTAATAGAAAAGTATGCTTTTTTTACTATAATTTTTTCCCATGCACTTCATTTAGATCAATGATGGTCCCTGTACCCCCTAAAATCACCACCAATTGAAGTATGACCCCTTTTTCTATGTGAACAATTTTACAATCATCTATATTTTGCCACATAATTTTTTACAACTTTGTGTGAACTTCTGAATGGTAAGGAGCATGCCTTGTACCATCATATTTATTTGTACCTAGTATTGCACCTTTCAGATGAGAGATGCAAGGTACACATTTGCTAAACTGACCCAATGAGAAAGAACATAGAAAGATAGCATTACCCAAAATACTTTTCTTATATCAGCTCATATGAATCCAAAAATATCTGGCACCTGTCAAACAGTGAGCCAGTTCATGTAGCCAGTTCATGCAGGGGTATGGAGGTGCATTTAATCCCAACAGAGAATGGGGACCTGGTATGTCTCTAGGTCAAATTGCTCATGGAAGACAGATTAAAGGTATTCTGTGCTTAGTTATTCCTACTCTCAAAACCTTTCAGCAAACATTATCTCTTCTGTAGTTTGACGGTATGCTTCTGTGTGCTTCAACCTAGGACTGGCTTAAGTTTCTGAATAAAAAATTGGCTTCAGGTTGGGTGCAGTGGCTCACACCTGTAATCCCAGCACTTTGGGAGGCCAAGGTGGGTGGAGCACGAGGTCAAGAGATAGAGACCATCCTGGCCAACATGATGAAACCCCATCTCTACTAAAAATACAAAAATTAGCTGGGCGTGGTGGCGTGCACCTGTAATCCCAGCTACCTGGGAGGCTGAGGCAGGAGAATCACTTGAACCTGGGAGACAGAGATTGCAGTGGGCCGAGATTACGCCATTGCACTCCAGCCTGGGCAACAGAGCGAGACTGTGTCTCAAACAAACAAACAAACAAAAACAATATGGCTTCAAAAGAATTACCTTCCAGGGCATTTATTATGCAAAGATGGAAAAATTCTCTACATGAGTAAGAAACCAGAGTTAATCCTTGGTTTTCAAAATAGAAAGTCAATTTGGCAACCATCCTGCCTGGTTATTTGAACTTAATAGATCTCCTTTCAGACTGCAATTAAAACTGTTTGCATTTCAGCTACTTATCAGTGCCCTAAACTTGAACATTTTAGCAACCAATCTCCAAGGTGATAAACAAGCTCATCTACCTCTGGTAGGAGGGTAAATTGTCATACTTTTTCTGAAGAATAAATGTTAAAAAATAAAAATAAGAAAATAACTAGCAAAAATCTTAAGAATTAAGAAATAAACTTTTAAGAATTAACAGGCAGGAATCTATGCAAAGATTTATATGCAGGTATGTTCATCACAACCTTAAAAGGGTGAAAAATTGGAAACAATACAACGATCCCAGATTGCAAGATTTACAAATGCACTATTCTGATGCAACACTATGCAACCACTAAAGATTATGCAGCAGGAGAAAAAGGGGAAAATATGCAAAATGTTGATCAATGAGAAAAAAATCTGGTTAAAAATAACATATATTGTGTGATTCTAGTTAAGTTAAAGTTCTTGGATATGTAGAAAAAAGAGTGTAAAGACATCATTAATTTTCTTTTGGCAGTGGTTTAGGATTTCGAGTGATTTTTATTGTATTTTGTATGCTTGTTTGTATTTTCCAAATTATCTACAATGGACATAAAATACTTTATAATTACACAGTGGAGCCTTTCAGAGGGTGGAGGGTGGGAGGACAGAAAGGATGAGGAAAATAACTAATGGGTACTAGGCTTAATACTTGGGTGATGCAATAATCTGTACAACAAACCCCCATGACACAAGTTTACCTATGTAACAAACCTGCGCTTGTACCCCTGAACTTTAAACAAAAGTTAAAAATAATAATAGTAATAACTACAAAAGTATATTGTGTATATTATGTGTAAGTATATTATGGCCAGGTTTTATAAAGTCTGGCCAAGGAAATTAATATTTGGGAGGAGCACGTACGGGGCATAGCTATTATTCATTCCTGAAGTTTCCAAATTCTATTCCTGTATCAGGTCAAATGACAAGAATCCTATATATATTCCTATGTAACATTTTTATTTTTTTATCACCTTGCATGTGGCAGCAGTTTCATTTTCTGTAGAAAAGTTTCAAAGAATTATGATTTAATTTTATGCCACAGGTCTTATAAAGGCTGGTGCAATCTCATAAGAGGATTGACTTAGGCTCTTGTAAAATTTCTACTGAAAATGCTATCCATTGAGTGGGTTGTACTCCTCCTCCCAGTGCTGCCAGCTCCTGATCTGCTGGTATGTTCTCTACTATCAGCAAATAAGAGCTAAATGTTTCCCTTTGACTTTAACCATGCTCAATGACAACACCCTTCTTTAGTCTTGGCTTGCTGACATAATGATATTCCCATTCCCTTAATTTCTCATCTTTTGTTCTTTTACTGACTTCCTCTTTTAATGATTCCTAATAGGAAACAGATGGCACACTGAAAATTAGGATAAGTTATGAAGAATGTAATAAGCAGACAACTGACAAAGGAGGGTGGGAATGCAGGGCAACCACAAGGGCTCATGCAGTGCTGGGCAAGGAGGACCGCCGACAGGAGCTGAGACCTCTGGTGAAGGACACAACTGATCAGCACAATCCTGCAGGATAAGGAGCTGGAGAAACAACTCTCCAAACCCCACACCTCTCCCTCACCTTGATCTCCCATGTTCCACTTTGGCTGAACCAAATCAAAAGCCAGAGGTCAAGGAAGCCATTTATGAAAACTGCTACGGAGCAGAATGGACAGTGATACGACTCAGGGAGAAGATATCCAGCACAAGAGTGTTAATGCCTTTTATTATAAATTGTTTGGAAGTAGATGATGTCTATGTGCATAAATAAATAACATTAATCTCTTTTAGGTGATGTTCACTTTGGTCACTTATGTGAGCATTTTCCCATAGCAAAGCTTCCCACTCAAATTGGCAATAAGCTATTTTCTGCTGTGATGCAGTCCCATGTCCTTATAACATGATGAGCCAAGAAAGTATTCCTGGGTAAACACATTAGTTATCTCCTCCTTAATTGAAATGCCAGGTGGATTAAAAAATAATTGTCATGTCTTCTTTAGGAGGAAGGTCTGTTTTCAGTATGGGCATTGAAATATTGCATAATGATCGTGTCATATGTTGATATTGCTGAAATGAATTTGTCTATAATCTTGTTTAATTTCTGTCGTTTCACTATTCATTAAGAAGGGAGTATATAGACTGAGGATGTTGTATTTCAAAACCTGAAGTGTCAGACAGAGTGAAAAGTGAAAAGTAATCAAACCTGAGTCATTCAATCATGGCTTAGAGCCGAGGTGATTTTTTAAATCATTTAATCCAAACACCTCATTTTACAACTAAGGAGGCAAAACCCACAGAGCTTACATAACTTGCCAAGGTCACTGCTCTTGTGAAGACCTCTCAGCTTGGCATGCTTTCCTCTATGCCATAACATCAAAGGAGAGTAGTATATTTTTCATTCATTGAATTCATTTATTCAACCACTATTTTTGAGTGCCCTGTGCTGGCACTGGGGCTAAAGCAATAAAGAAACTACACAAATTCTCTTTTCTCATGGGGCTTATATTCTAGAAGTGCAAGTGAAGATAGTCAATAAATAGATGTCAGGGAGTGATAAGTGCTAAGGAAAAAATGAAGAAGGATAAATAGATAGTGACAGGGAAAGAGGATGCCATTTTTGTTGGGCCATCAAGGGCTTTCTTTCTAAGATGTCATTTGTGTAGGACCCTGAATGCTGTGCAGGAGTGACTCATGCAGACATCTGGGAGCGCATTATTCCAATCCTGGGCAAAAGGCTTAGGGGGACATATGCTTGAGTGTTCATGGAGTAGGAAGTAGGTTGCTTGGGCTGTAGCTCAACGATGGGAAGAGGGGTAGGATATGAGCTCTAACAGGTATCCGAGCAGAGCAGGGAGGCAGATCACACAGGGCCATGTATGTCCCTGCTAGACCTCTAGATTCTATTCTGAGTAGAGTGGGAAGTCATTGACGTGTTTTCTGCCGAGGAGTGACATGATCTAAAGTGAGTTTTAGAATGATCGATCAGCCTGCTGTGTGGGAAACTGATTGGAAAGGCAGAGTGGAAACGGAAAGGGAAGGGGCAGATAAATTAATTAGGAGATTAGGAAGCTATTATAATAGTCCTAATTATATTTTAAAGGTAGAGCCTTCTATCCATGCCAACAGGTAAGGGTATAATGGGGGAAATAGAGGTCAAAGAGGATACCAAGGCTTTTGACCTGAGTGCTAGGGGACTAGATTTCCATTTTCTGAGAAAAGAAAAACTAGGGAAAGAGTATGTTTGGAGAGAAAAGCAAGAATATAGTTTGGGAATATTAGATTTGAGGAGTTACACATGTGAGTTTGGAGTTCAAAAGAAAAGTCCAGGCCAGAGGTATGAATTAGTATTAGGAAATAAATGGTATATGAAGTCATATGGGTTGGTTGAGATCACTAGAGAGTACACATACTGAGAGGACTGAGCCCCCCCAGGAGACTCCAAAGCTTAGAAGATGGAATGGTGAGGAGGATTCATCCAAGTTTACTGAGAGGAAGATACCAGTAAGACAGAGGAACAAAGAAAGAGTGGCTTCCTAGAAGCCAAGGGAATCAAGTTTTCCAAGGAGGAGGCAGTGATCAATTCTATCATAATAATTCAAGTAAGATGAGGACAAAGAATTGATGACTGAAATACAGAGGTAAGTAATGACATTGGCAAGTGCAACATTGCTAGAGTGGAGGGACAAAATGGTTCAAGAGGGAATGGGAGAAGAGAAGCTGGAGACACTGTGTATAGGCCAAGGAATGACGAGATTTTCTGAAGGGGGGATGTGGGATCGAGGGAGGCTAGTTTATAGATGGAGGTCATAATGGTGTGTTTTTAGGGTACCTGGAAAGAGCTAGAAAAAGCGGGGATGATTGTGGGAGAGAAATTGGGATAACCTTGAGCAGGAGAAAGGGGATAGGATTCCACGCACAAATGGAGGGACTAGCCTTAGACAGGAGCATGACATGTCATGCACTGTGAAAAAAGGTAAGGGGAGGGGAGGGGTACAGATTCTGAGAGGTGGGCAGATGTCATATTGGAAACCTGTGGAAATTCTCTTCTTGTGAAATACGATGTCAGTAGGAAAAGAAATCACACCAAAATCGTTACATTTTCTTCAGTCCACTTAACAAAAGAATGGCACCAAGGAGGCAATGGAGAAGGTATTTTTTATCTATTCCATAACACATGTCTTGATACTTCAACTATGATCAAATTATAATGGTCTGGTTTCCTGTAAAGTGTTTAGACATCATAATTCATTATCCCAGGGAGAAGAATCTTAAAAGAATTTTAAGAAGCATAGGGAGACAGACATAGTAAGCGGTGTGGACTTTTAGAACACAAAAGAAATTCTACTAGAAAGCAGGCAGGCACCAACAAAGAGTTTTAAGATTATCAATTACCTATCCATTGAATAGTTCTGAGCAAACCAGGATAGGACCAGAGCCATTAAAGTGACCCAAAAGTAAATAGTTTGAAACTGAGATTTCTCAAAATTAGTTAATCACAAAATTAACAGCACATAGCAGTCATGATGACGGGGAGCATAGCACAGTGTCTAAAATCAGACCGGTCAGACCACTCAGGTTCAAATCCTCACTTTACACTTAATGTTCATGTGACTTTGGGGAAATTATATAACCCCTATGTGCCTCAGTTTCTTCATTTATGAACTGAGGATCATATTAGTATCTACCCCTTAGGGCTGTTAAGAAGATTAAATGAACACGGAATACTGCCTTGCACATAGCAAGTACTGTTTAGGTATCTGTTAATTAAATCAAATCCCTATGAATAATCAAGACCTAGCCAGAAAGTATAGTCAAAAATTTATACCTGGAGGTAAACTCAAGATTCTTTCTCTAAAACTGTCTAATGGGAAATCTTTCCCAGAAAAACAAATATATCTGGCTCCTGATTATCCAGGCTTCTCTCACTCTCTCTCTCTCTTTCTGGGTTTTGCTTAAAACTACATTCTGACAGAGGGTAGAAAGATTCTATCAGGTTTTCTACCTTTTAAAAAGATACTCTACTGGAAGTTTTTATTTTTACAAGACAGCTGAAACCAGAAAAGTGAGCTTCTTGGATTACCATTCTATCATCTGTGGGTTACCACCACACGTTTTCTGTTACCTATTGACTCATATACTATACCAAGAGTTGACCATATGCTCAGTCTCATGTTAGAAGGTGAAGGTTAATTTAAGTTAAAGTTAATTTAAGTTAATAAGGTTAATTTAAATTAATAAGTTAATTTAATAAAATAATATTTATTTCTAAATTTTAATAACAAAGCAAGGAACATTATGAACATTTAAAAATTAGATGATCCCTAGTTTATTTCTTCTGCATAATTAAACCTCCTATTCTACTTACTTTCTTTACACATACAATAATACTAAAAGAACCAATATTAAATCTTCAGAAAATAAGGTCTGAATCCCAGTTTATTTTGGAGTCTTGTCTACAAAAAATACATGCTATCTTCTCCTTTTGACCATTATATTATCCTGATAGTTAATTTACCAATTAGGTTTCTTTTTTTAGTTCCCATATTTGGAGTACTCCATCAGATTCCCAAAGAAAAAGACTAATAACTAAATAAAAAATACTCCCTTAAACTTTGCAAGATCACATGTCTAGGAGTTATTAATTGAAAGAATCACAAAAGGGAGGGTAGGAAGCAGTTCATCAGAGCAGCCCTCAGCCAAGTAGGGACACTTCAGCTCTACTGGCAGCAAGTTCCTTTGCAGTGAGGATGCTTGCTCTGAAAGATCTCAGTGGATGGATGTTAGAACTAAGCTCAAGTTGGTGTTCAGAGTGCTTCAAAGACATGTTTCCGGGGTCCAAGAAGTCTATGGGAGTTCTTATATTCCATATTCTCAGGTTTACGAACATGTAAAAAGAGTGCTATAAGCCAATTTTAGATCATCTGAATGGCACTGTACTATTGAGTCCTGCCATGGTGTTTTTATTTGTGTTCACATTTCAGGTGGCCCTAGTAACATATTATATAAACTAACAATATTTATAGTTTGAGTCATGTTTGTCTAACTGGGATCCAGTTAGATCACTCTCTCTCTCTCTCTCACACACACACACACACACGCACACACACACACCCCTCTTTAAAAGAAGTCTCAGTCTCTCTGTTACACAAGGTTAACAAGGAGAGTCATGAGGGAAAAGGACCTGGAAGAAATGGATGACCTGGGCCAGGACCAGCAGGTACCATCTCACAGGGCCCTCTCTGCTATGTACCAGCTTCCAGGCAACATTCTGATTTTCCCACTACCTGAAGCCCTGACATCTGTATCACTCTCCCTCCTCAACAGCAGAGTATTCAATGGAGATGAAAGGCAATCAGTCACAGGCATTTGAAGAAAACTGCAGAGGACAGTCCCATATCCTGCAGTCCCCACGGTGCACACATGCCTTCAACAACAATTAAAGGCCTCAATGGAAACAGATAAATTCATAGAAAGAGAGTTAATAAACTCTTTTGGAGTCAGTCAGGGCAAAAAGTCTATACTTTAAGGCCTGAACTTTGATTAGCTATAGCAAAACTATAACTTCTGTTAGCATAAGAGCATTCACACTAGGAAGCAGTCAGACCAGCATGGGCCAGTGTGAAGACACATGCCCAAATTACAGTTTGATGATACTGGAACAGGAAATAAAAGGAGGTCTAAGCATGGATGAGAACAAAGGCACTCTCCTAACTGCTCCAATTTAGGTTAATGTTAGGTTAGGTTAGGTTAAGGCTTTGTTGATACTCCCTGAGAAAGGCAGGAAGTAAATCTCAAAGTCACACTCTACATGTGTGTGTACACATGCATATACATATATTTGCATATACATGTATGTATGTATGTATATGCACATATAT
Source organism: Piliocolobus tephrosceles (assembly GCF_002776525.5). Lineage (NCBI taxonomy): Eukaryota > Metazoa > Chordata > Mammalia > Primates > Cercopithecidae > Piliocolobus > Piliocolobus tephrosceles. Next base: position 43,973,541 of record NC_045444.1, read on the forward strand.
ATTTAATTTGCTATACATAGGCATGCTTAATTTAACCAGTGACAAACTCTATATAGTTCATTTCATTTTATATTTTTAGTTTTTCTCTATTAACTCTTTTTGTTGTGCTTATAAAGTCTGAAGCTAAAAGACATCCTCCTGCATTATTAATAAGAGCTTCCATTGACCTAAGAATTGTACATCATTTTGTGGCAGAGCAGGTAAACACCTCCCTTTAAACAGAGACCAGAAAGGGGGCAATTTCTTGAGTGGATGATCTCTTATAATTGCATGAGGTATGGAGAATGGAGGACTGGGTATAATACATGTCACAATAAAGGCACTTGGTATGTACTTATTGAACAAGTGAATAAATGAATGATAATTTTGTTTGGACCCTTAATGCCCCATTTGGAATTATACACAATCTTATTGTCAATGTATCTTACTAGGAGTTGATACCATTATCCTATGTTAAAGGGTGGGGAGGCTATTGGAGAGGAGGCAAATGCCACACAGGACATTGGTACCAATACTCAATATAACAGTAAATGAAATATGTTGAGCCATAGTATTTTCTGAAAGGTGACTTTGGGATTTCAAAATAAAACACAGATTGGAAGACTTATGTATATAGTTTAAAATCAGATCAGCAAGTCATGAAGTCATGAAACTTATGAAGTTAGTGTATGTTTTATTTGTTTGAACTATTTAGGTGCTAATGAGTACATTTTGTTGATGATTGCCACTTAGAACAACAGGATGTACAAATGAGTCAAAGATTCTTTGGTTTAAAGTGGATAACTACAGATAACTATTTCTGCATGCCCTATGCTGTAATTAGAACATTTCTTCTTACTTGACCTTTCAAAGGATTCCACAGACACTAGTGTTGGTAGAGTTCTGCCACTCTAGAGACATTCTGCTACCAGGTGAAGAGTAACCAGGCAACGAGAAAAATAACTGTATTCATGACATTAGTTTCTGAACCAGCGTTAAAACCACTGTCTCTCATTATTATTATCTTTATCTCATTTCTATCTTTTCTATTTGGTTCTCATGATTTTTCTAACTGCCATCTGCTCTACCATTCCACTGGGGTAACAATAATAACAGTAACAATTAGAACATCATTTACTAAGGCCTTTCTAAGCGCCAGGCATGTGCTAACTGCTTCACATGCCTTTTCTTATCATACAAATGCAAATAGCACACAGACACAAACACTGAAATGGAGAGAAAGTAATTTCCCTCAAGGCCCCGCAGTTAACAAGTAGCAGTGCTGCAACTCCAGCTCAGGTCTGAGGGAATGCAAAAAGTTCCATGCTCAATACCACCTTGAGCCATTCCCCACTTGCAGTGGGCTAATTGAGTTTTTGGCCTTCCACATTTGCTACCCAGTCTGTAGTTTTTTTTTTTTTTTTTTTTCTCTCCTTCCACCATGGCTCTTCTTCATCTTTATTCTGCTAAATACACCCTCTTACATCAGCTCCGATACCTCCATATCTAGGAACTTCTTGGCTCAGGTCTTAATGAGGTTGTTAGTGTACCATTTAGTTATAGGTTTAAGGCCAAGATATAATTGAATAAAGGTGTATTTGGCCTGCTCTCCTTCTTTTGAGCCTTTAGTGAAATATCATTTCAGCACCATGGAGGTACCAGGGGATATGGAAACTACCCTATACTCTTCTTAGGGGGAATGCTCATCTTCCACGCCTCACATAGCTGGGGACTTCCTCTCCCCTGGAGGGTTCACAGTATGGCCTCTCATTCTGATTGGCAAATGTGGGAGAATGACTGAACAAGTTCAGCTCAGCCCAGTCTCTCTCTTAAAATGCCGTCTGTCTTCAGGTGGCACTTTCTCCCTTCTCTGCCTTGCAGTCAGCAGCCTGTCCTTTTACAGGAAGATCTGGATAGTCACAGCTCTTTCTGAGCCTAGAGGTGAGTCTGTTCAACGGTGGAAGTATCAAAAAAATGCCAGGGGCCACAGGGGCCAGCCACAGTCTCTAATACCTGGGCTACTAAATTCTGCCCTCTTGGTTCAAGGGTCATTCGTCCTTCTTCTTGAATGGTAGAACACATTTGCCGTTGAGTCGTTTTATCGGCCCGCCTCTCACTACTATAATAGAATTTTGGGGGTTTATTAGCCTTTTTTCACGTCATACTCTCTCTGTCCCTTTCAGTCCAAGCTGGCAGTGTTTGTAATAAAATTTTCCCAAGAACCCAGCAGGACCTCTGTGGATTTTTTGGGAATTCACTACATCAGACAAAAGTTATACCACAATCTTTTTGAAATAATCTTGTCTCTCTCTCGGTCTCCTGCCGAGATGGCTAAGGGATACTACCCTTAACCTTCCTGGAGGCCTGCTAGTTTGAAAAGATCCATGAGAAGCACCGTTAATCTCCCGGAAGGGTCTTTCATATGACTAAATATAAATACTCTAACCTTCGGATCTTTTCAGGATTAAAACAAAGGATTGTATATTCACACCTCAGTCTGTTCTTCATACCATAGTGTTGGCAGTAATTTGTTAACGCTAAGATCCTTTCCAATCTAGACAAGACGTTCCCAAAGCATCAAGTCCTGATTATTTTCACTTAAACTTCTTCCCTTTATTTATCTCTTTTCTTTTTACTACAAGCAGCAAAAAGAATCCAGGTGGCACCTTCAACATTTTTTTTTTGTTTGTTTTGATATCTTAGTTCGTCAACTAGGAAGTTCATTTCTGGTTAATTTGTTTTCCATCTAACTGCAGGACATGGCTGCCCTAGGCTTTCTGTCACCACATTAACAGTGACCCTCCTTTCTCCAGTTTCCAATAAGACATTCATTACTTACTCCTCAGCCCTCACCAGTCACGTTGTTAACATGCATATTTCTACTAACAGTTGATTCAAGGTATTCTAGCATTTTTCTACCATCCTCAAGATGATATCCTCAAAATTCTTCCAGCTTCTTCCCACTTACAAATTCCAAAGCCATTTCTGCATTTTTAGATCTTCATTAAGGTAGCATTTCACTTCCAGATACTAAAATCTGCAATAGTTTTTTAAAAATCGTTGTTTATAAAAATTATCTCAAATTTAGCAGCTTAAAACAACACTCACTTGCTAGCTCAGAATTCTGTAAACCAGAAGTCTAGCATGGTGTGGTTGGGCTCTCTGCTTACGTTATCACCAGGCTGAAATCAAGGTGTTGACAAAACCGAGTTCTCATCTGGAGAAAAAATCTGCTTCCAATCCCATTCATAAAAATCCAGTTCTTTATGGTTATGGGCCTGCAGGCTATAGGTCCCATTTCCTTGCTGGCCGTCAGCCCGGGCTACCCTCAGTTCCTTGAGGCTACTACATTCCTTGCCATGTGACTCCCTCAGTCTTTTATCCATCAGTGGTGGTCACATCCTTCTCATGTTTCAAGTCTCTGACCACCCCACTCTGTGATCACTCTGCCTTTAAAGGGCTCATGTGATTAGGTCAAGACCACTCAGATAATTTTAAGGTCTTCTGTGCCATATAATCTGACCCAATCATGGGAGTAAAATCCACAGTATTTATGGTCTGGGTGATTATACAGGACATGTCTGAAGGGTAGGTAGGGGATCCTATTGCCCATCTTAGAAACCTACTTATTTTGGTGTTATTCATTGACCCCTTTAAATTCAACAATCCTGAAAAAGTTGAGTTTAAAGCCTGGGAATTTTTTAAAAAATTATTCTTCTGTGCTCACCTTTTTTCCTACTCTTAGCTCTTTAGATCAGTATACTATTAGATTAACAGACACTGGAGAAGAGATTTTGTAATGCCATGATTCATTGTCCTGATAAGAACCTACAAATTCCCACACCGGGAGAATGGCTCAGATCTGAACTTGGGAGGTACTCTGAATTTTCTCCTGTGCAAGAGCTTCCGGAGTCTTCTGAAATAAGAATGGTTACAGTCCTCTAACCTGCATTCTGTTTATGATAGTGTACTGGTTTTTGTTTTAGACTATTTCTCCTCTTCTTGGTTCTCTGCAGGAAGCATGTAATTTGGGTACTATGAGATCCCCTGAGGGCGTGGGGGAATACCCAAGTACCAACGCTCTAGCAAAGCCATGCTTTTTGGTATTTACTGGTATGATGTTATAAGAAGTTAAGAATTCACAAACTGACAGATCCCTCCCCAGAAAGATCTGTAAGGTAAGGCTGAAGGTCACGTCAGAGGTATCCTGATATCCTTGAAAATGCTCCCCACCCCTCAATTGTACAAAGTGGCTGGTGTGCAGATTAGGAGTTGGCTAAATTAGAATTTTGAAATGCTAGACAAAGGGGGAGATATGTCTTCTTTTTATGTGAGTCTTGCTTAACATCTCCATTTTGGAAGTGAGGCTAGAATCCTTGTGGTGGATTCTGTGGAACTCTAGATGTTGTTGCATCACACAGCAACAACATCTCCTAAACCTCAATAATGCAGAGAATTTTTTCTGTGATTTAAGCTACACAAAGAGACACATCTAGAGAAAGGGTATGGGAGCCAATATTATACGGGGTCCATCTAGCATGGAAATTGTGTTTCTTACAATAGCTCCCAGGGATCATGTATAGAGAGGCGTTATCTTTTGATTTTTATCATGACAGCAATTTCAGAAACAGAGAGATGCTCCTGAAAAACATCAATATCATCTAACAACTTAGGAATCAAAACTTTCTTTGAGTCTTAAGATAAAACTATGAAAACTATAACTATTATATTCAGCTTGAGTTTTAAAGCATAGAAGAAAGAGTGATTTAAGGAGCTGGGCATCTAAGGGTAAAATTAGCATCGAATACAAACCAAAATATTATTCCAGTAAATTGGTCATAACAGACAAATTGCTGGAAAGAAGAATTAGGAGGAAGATTATCTCTTGTTCAGAAATTGTATGGTGAAGTTTTCACATGGCACAGTTTCTCTGCCTCTACTGCCAGTCTCTGAGGAGAAGGGAAAGCCAGGTAAATGAGACAGCAGATCGGGTGAAAACAGAGCACCATCTACCAAAGCAACACCTCTTATGACAGCAGGGAGCTGCTGGTGGAATTTTCTGCCAAGCTGCTGTTAAAAGCTGAAGAACCAAAATGTGTCTCCAACAGATAAAATAGTTAAAACAAAGATCATCTAGGTTTATGGTGAGTATATGTAAAGACAGCTAGAACTTCTGGTCAGTATCTCTGAGTTGACATGGAAATCTCCTTTCCTACCTCAAACATGTAGAAATGCTGGACAAACTATAACACAACTACACACACACATACACACACACACACACACACACACACACACATACACACCGGCCCAGTGTCAAAATTAAAGATGTAACCTAAAGTCAGAGCAGTCAGAGAGAGTTGAAGAAAAAGGACTTGAGGAAAACTAGGACCCAGTATAGGTCTGCATAGCTGGTGGCTGGGCCTTTAACATTTGTCATGGGACCTGTGCTCACAGGAGCTGGAATCAAACTACTTAAAAATAGCACAAAGTCACATAGGACTTGTCCAGACACAAAATCGGGACTAGATACACCATAATCACTCTCTGCAAAAGTTCCAGAGAGACCAGAGAAGAAAAGGGGTCAAGTGCAGAACCCCAGACCAGTGCTATGCACTAGCCCTAAATCAGATGCACTCTAGGCTCACGGCATAGCGTTCCAAGTCTAGAAACTGATACGAAAATTGTTCCCAGGCCAAAGGGTAAAGTGCGTATGACCCTCAACAGAGACACACGTAAGAGCCACCTGTAGAGATGTTCTTGCTACCAGGTCACAGTTCATGAAGAGAAGCATAATTCATAAGAAACAGTTTGATAACCTTGATTACTTGATCATTTTAAATTTCCGTGACACTATAGATACTACAGGCAAAATTAAAAGGCAAACAACCAACGGGTGAAAATACATGCAACCCATATAGCTATAAAAAGAAATAGAATGTAGAATTTATAAAGAGCTTTTACATATTAATTTAAAAAATGGATTTTAAAAGTATGAATAAATGAGTTACAGAGAAAGAAAACTCTCCAGTAAACATGAAAGATTTTCAACCTCACAAATGATCATGGAAATACAAATTAAAATATTGATAAGATACTTTTCAAATTTACCAGATTGACAAAAGTCAAAAGGCAAAGTTGTAGTATCTTATAAACCACCCCCCAAAATCTTATAAAGTTGAAAGTATATGAATCTACAACATAGTTATTCCCCTTCTAGGTGCACCCTAGTGAAAGCCTGAATACATGCATCAGTACAAGCTGGCTGCTGCAGCACAGCCTGTAAGAACAAAACGTTGGAAACTTAAATGTCAACCACCAAAGAGAATGGATAAATACTAGTTCACTTCTACTATGGAACACTGTAGCAATTAAAAGGCTGGGCGCAGTGGCTCACGCCTGTTATCCCAGCACTTTGGGAAGCTGAGGCAGGCGAACCATCTGAGGTTGGGTGTTCGAGACCAGCCTGACCAACATGGTGAATCCCTGTCTCTACTAAAAACACAAAAATTAGCCAGGTATAGTGGCGGGCGCCTGTAATCCCAGCTACTCAGGAGGCTGAGGCAACAGAATCTCTTGAATCCTGGAGGCAGAGGTTGCAGTGATCCAAGATCATGCCATTGTACTATGGCCTGGAAAGATGGAAGTAAAATTCCTGATCATGATTGTCTCTGTGTAGGAAAGAAGGGAAATGGTACTGAGGAAGGTCTCAAAAGAGGATTTCAACTTTATCTGTAATATTCTCTCCTTTATTTAACTTTTAAAACTCTGAAACAAAATGAAAAATGTTAACATTTTAATGCTAGCCAATGTGTGCTAATGTCTATAACGTATCAATCTCTACTTTAAAAATTATTTTCTAAATGAAAAAGTATTTTAAAAATAAAATAAGTCATAAGCCTTGGTCCTACACAATTGCTAGGGTTTGACCACAAATTTGGCTTAGTTTCCCAAAACATTGTAATGTCCTCTATACTCTATATAAATAGGACAACAAATTTGACAGGGCACTTCTTATAATATCTTTTACTATAAAGGGCAGGACACTTTATACATGTAACACCCTGCATGAAGCTTAGCAAAATGCAACTAGGGACGAAAAAATGCATTCTAGGCATGGAGGCTTTTATGTTTTTTTCAACAATGTGCTACTTTAATGCTCATAGGTATAGATCTCATCTTGCATTCTAAGATGAGGAGAGGATATTTAATTTACACACATAACTAATGATACTGAAATTCTCCTCAGCATTCATCTTTTCAGGCCTAAGTGTCCTTGTTTTAAGCTGCATTTAGGTTAGCCCTTTGGGGGCCTCAGCCATTAAAACAGCTTAATTCTTCCTTCCGTTACTCTCTTTGGTTTTTGTTGTAGTGTTTATGAGGCAATTGTCAGCCCCATCTGCAAGCTCAGGAAACTCTCTCTCTCATCTATTAAATGCCTTTCTCTCACTTCCAGAAATCTTACAAACTAGTGATGTCCCCCCATCCTCTCCTGTGTAGCCATGCCAATTCCTCAACCCAAACTGAATTCTCACAATTAATTGTACCAACTCCATTCTCAATACTTGAGTTATTTGATTTAAATGGCTTTACCTGTCTTTGTAAACCCCCAGTAAATGAAACTGTTTCCAAATCTCTTCATATGACATTTAAGTTGACACCGCATGCAAATAAGTGCCTACAAATATAATACCTTTTGTGGTCATGCTAATTCACAGTGAGAAAATGCTTCGAGGGCCCAGGTAGAAGGATATGCTTTTCACATGCTGTACTTCCATATCAGTAAATAATTGGCAAGTTCCCCCACTCCAGAGATACATAGCTCACTTACATTATTTGAAACATGATCAATATTTATGAGTTTTGGAGGTACATGTAATTATTCCCTTTAATCATCAACTCTCTTGATAGGGACTTGATAAAACCACCCTATTTACTTCCTTAGAAGCAGAAATCAAATTCATTTTTGAATTAAAATAAGCACTGTGAAGTCTATCTTCTTGGCAGCTGACTTTGTCAAATGATCATATAACTTCTATGTATGCTGTTTTCCACACATGCTGCCTCTACACCAATTTGCTGATTCAAAGTCACAAAACAAATCAATAACAATGACAACCGAAGTCTAATAAAATGTGGAAAAACTGGCTTATAGCTTTAAAATACATAGTTCCTTTACCCCTACATATTCAACTTGGAAGGAACAACTTCTAGGCGTGAGCTTCTTTGACTTAGTTGGTCACATAGCGCAAAATGTCAACTATGTTCACAAAAAGGAAAAGTTTGTCCACCAATGACCATAAATTAATTAATCATTCTTAGCACTGTAAGCAGCTTTTTCAAAGAAAAGATTTTTTTACACCATATAGATCAAATCAAAACAGGTGTGTAAGTTAAAGCCATTTCCTTTTATTCTGCTGATCACAAATTAATTGACTTTTTGTGAATTATTTCTACAGAGACTAACCACTCCATTTAAAAAATGGTTAATATATCTGATTAAATGTGTAACAAAAATATTTTTATGGCAAATTTCATAATTTTTGTTGTGGGAAAAAACATAAATGCCTAAATAAGTATCTCATACATATATTTAAAACAACAACAACCCTTAAGTGTATTCTATCTTCCATGGAGAATCAACAATCATTTCTTTTGGTTTATAGTTTTAAGATTGTGCAACAAATGTTTACTCAAAAGAGGAATGATGAATTTGTGTTAGTAATCGAGAAACAAAACCATCTAATACACAGCCAAGAAGTAAACTCTTTAAAGGGCATTTTGACTTTCCATGAATTGCACTGCCTCTAGTATAATATATTCTACCAACAAGGATGTTTTTGGCAATTATTTACCACATTGCCATCAACCAAGACACTATCCCAGCACCCTCTCATTTTTTGCCACGTCCCTACTTATTACAGGATTTAACAACCTTCACAAACCTTGTTTTTTTGTTGTTGTTATTTTGTTTTTTAACCTACAGCACCTCTTCTAATCACAGGTACCTGTGCTCACACAAATCAACAAAGTGGGTTCTCCTCCATGTCAACAAATCTTTAAAGCTCAAATAAACTTTTCGTTAGGAGTAACATTCTACTAGATCTTTATGAATGTTCTCAGAACTGCTTATGAGAATTTCATGCCAAACATCAAGACCAAAAAACTCAATCAGGCCAGTAAGCATTCATGCACACATTCATATTGACAATAGATTTTATACTTTTTTTTTCTTCTCTGCCCTTTGCAACAATTCCTTCTTCTTCCACAATTTCTCTTTCTCCTCTTCCTTTTCTCTTCTTCTGGCAGAAATTTCCATTTCCAGTCTTGCTACCTCTTCCTGGTGGGCTCGCCATTGAATAACCTGAAATAAATAAAAAAACTTCATTCCAGTAACTATGCACACTGAAGTTATTTCACAAGTCATAATAAGACTAGGCTCTATATAAAGCAGATGTCAATTTTTTCCCAAATAAATGTTTAAATTCTATGTGCACATGACTGTGTGATGTATCTGTGAAACGTGTGTGTGTGCGGGTTAAAAGGAAAAAGCAACTTTAAAATCATGTCATTCAGGAATTCTTCACCTGGATTCATGGAGTGGGGTTCCTAAAGAGTCTATGATTTAACTCCAAAGAATCTGTATATTCCCACAAATAGTAAGTAAACATTTCTGGTTTTGCCCATTTTTTTTTTCCAGAGGTTAAACAACTTTCAAAAATTCTCAATCCTAAAATGCTTAAAAGTTTAAGAATCTCTGCTATATTTCAGCTTTCTTGTTTTATAAGAATGGAAAACAGGCCTGAGTTAAGATGAAAAACCACTGTAAGACACTTAGAACAACTTTCTGGGTACTGGTATGTGTTATTGGTAGAAGTATACTTGCTACAGCCTTTCTGTTGGGTATTAGGTTATATGTAAATATGTGGCACAATATAAAAAATGCATAGCCTTGATCCACAACCCTATTTCCAGAATATTATTTAAAGATGACAATTAACTGGACAAGTGCACAAAAATGTACCCACAGGAGTGTGCACTCCAGTGCTGTTTAAAACAGAAAAATCGAGAAAGTCTAAAGTCTGGCAAGGAGATGGCTTAAATCAATTATGGTACTTTTATACAATGACTGCCATTGAAAGATGATGCCATAACTCCATACTCATTGAAATAGAAAATATCTATAATATATTATTAGATGCAGAAAAGCAGATACAAAGCCACATTTGCAGTATGATCTCATTAATGTAAAATCTCAACTATGTATCTATGCATAGAAAGAGATTTGGAAGGGGACTTACCAAATAACACTATTGGTTATCTCTGAATAGAATCATTTCCTGGGATTTAAAAAAATTATTCTTTAAACCTTTCTGTGCTGGGTGACATTTTTTCAATAAGTATTTATTATCCTTGTAAGCAGGAAACCAATGAAACTAATGAAATAAAAACAAATACTTATCTGATCCATGTATACATCTGGCTAAGGAAGCAGACAGCAGGGAAATGTAGAGGTATGAAAAATTCTTTTTATATTAGCATTCCCAATTAAATACTTCATTTCTTACGTATTTCATGTAAGCATCATTTATTAATGGTAATATATATGATGAAAATTAAAATAATGTCATACAAATACAATTAAAGTGAGTCTAAACAATCAAGTTCATTTTGCAAAATTTTCATTTTCTAAAGCAATATTTTGCCTTGTTTATCAAAATAACCCAGGAAATTTCTACTCCTGGTTTTTAAACATCATTCAGTTTAGCCCACTTATTGCTTATCCTGTCCATCATATTGACTTTTTTCTTGGGAACCCCATTCTCAGAATACATCATCCCTGCTTCTGTGCTGACCTGCTTTCAAACCTTTCCTTTCTGTAGTTTATCTTCCATCTTTCACTTGCTACAATTAAAATCAGTGTTCTGTCATCCCATCAAATATTACTAGTGATCTCCCCCTGAAATGCCCAAAAGATAGTTCTCTGTTCTCCATTCCTTGACCTCATGGTGATGGCTGACCCTGTTGACTATTATTTTATGCTTAAAACTCTTTCCTGCCCCAGGTCATGACATTTCTCTCCCCTGTTTCTCTACCAACAGATACTGCTCTCTTCTTCCTGTTTCCTGTGTCTACCTTATAATCCCAACCCTACATTATCCTCTCATTAACCTCCAACCTCTCTATCTATGTTCATTATCTGATGTGCTCATCCCCTTCTAGGAGTTCATTCTATGTTTCTGACCACAAAATTTATATTATCTGCTCTATCTTTTTGTCTGCAATTCAATTCTATATTAACAAATTCTTTAAGACTTAGCTATTTGTATGTGCACTTAAAATCCAACATTTCCAAAATTAAATTCAACATATTTAACTTTGCCACAGCTTCACATCAAGCCCTGTGCACCTGCTTCTCCTTTCCAAATATCCTGGTTTGGTCTGTGGAACCACAAGTCACCATGTAGTTTGGATTTTTTTATTACTATGTATACACATCAACATGACTGTCTCTTTACATTTTATATCTGACTTGGAAGCTCATAAATTTCCTAAGCTCAAATGAATTTTTATTTATGACAAACTAATTTCCAAATCATTGAGCTTGGTTGTAGTTGCCTAGTCCATCCAAAGTCTTTCTGCCAAAAGTATTTAGAACAAGATCAGAAAGCTCAAAAGGATGATGTCAACTGATCAATATAGAATCTAAATAATTTAGTTTTCTCACTACCAACAAATGCCCCCCTTTGATGTTGCTAATACATAATCTCTAAGTAGTGTTCTTCCTCTGCCTTCCCTTATATGGCCATTCCTATTCTTAGCTCATGGAGTGACTCAAAGTACCCCCTGCTTGGAATTCCCTCAGATTTCCTCTTCTTCATAAAATACTCATGGTCCACATCTTCCTTGAAACATTCGACTGCCCATGCTTATCTCTCTTGTCTTATTTCACTGACCATACCATAACTGCTCTCTGAGTATGTTAAATATATTGTTGGTTTCCACTTAGAGCACAGTCCATGCATTTGCCTTCCCCTTATACTGCCTAGCAGAGTACTGGTGCATCATAGGTGCTCAATAATTAACTTTTATTCAATCCATCAAAATGAATATTTTAAATGAAGCTGGATAAATAAGAAAAAATGTTAGTATTAGAATATACCACTTTGCAACAACTGCTGTAATAATGGATCCTAGTTAATGATCATCAATGGCTGCTAAAAACTTCATATTAACAATTAATGGAAAACTTTATAATGAATGGATCAAGCTGGAAACAAATACATGGAATAATCTTAACATCACAGAGGAACAAGCAGACATTGTTCCTTCTAATGGAAGCATACAGCATTCCCATGAATTATTCTCGCCAAAAAATTAAACAGAATCTGATCAAAGCCCTAGACCTACCTATCAGGTTACAGGAAATTCAGCCAACAGAGAAACACATTATGCAATAGTATATGGGAACACAATCCACAAAATTAAAATTTGTGAACACTCAAAGAACTTTAACAAATTACAAGGAAAAAATGAGGGAAAGAACTATGAATTGAAAGAAATTTAATAAACATATTAGCCAAATGCAATACGTGGTTTATATTTGGATTCTGATGTAAGTAAACCAATGTAAAAAGAAATTATGAGATAATTAGAGCTATTTCAATACTGATTAGTTAGCTGATGCTATTGTTTAGTTGATGCTATTAAGGAAATATTGTTAAAGATTTTAGGTATGATAACAGTACGGTTATGTTTTATAACTTTAGAGATATAGACTTTAATTTTAAAGCTAGATACTTAATACTAACAGATTACATGGTGCTTGTGATTCTTACTACTATTTCAAGCGGCAGGAGGGAGTAGGTAAGAATACAGATAAAACAAATGTGACTAATGAATGGATAATGGTTGAAGTCAGGTGATGATAGACTTTTATAGGTTTTAAAAATTTTCCATACTAAAAAAGTATTGAAAAACAAAATAAACTGTAAAATATAATGCATATGCAAAGAGATTTATATAATAAAATACTGTAGTCTCAAGGTTCTGTGGCAGGGCTGAGACGGGCGGATCACGAGGTCAAGAGATCGAGACCATCCTGGCTAACACGATGAAACCCCATCTCTACTAAAAAATACAAAAACTAGCCAGGTGAGGTGGCGGGTGCCTGTAGTCCCAGCTACTCGGGAGGCTGAGGCAGGAGAATGGCGTGAACCCAGAAGGCGGAGCTTGCAGTGAGCTGAGATCCAGCGTCCAGCCTGGGCAACAGAGCAAGACTCCGTCTCAAAAAAAAAAGGGAGTTCTGAGGCAGTAGGAAGGAAGATTTGTAATACACTGAAATAGTGAAAAGAAAAATTCAGCCTTTCTGAGCACTGAGACTATTTTTTATAAATTTTAATGGAAATAAGTTAGGACTTTAGAACTACTCTTCTCATTTTTTTATTTAAAACTAATGGGAACCATCACTGAATGACCTTTGCATATTATATGATGTCCTATGATTTAAAGAAGCAAAAGCATAAATCAAAATCTATAAATGGAAAAGATTTCTGTTTCCTAAGGCAAGTATAGCAAGAGAATAACTAGACCAATCAAACTGGTACAACCAGTTTACTCACCAATTTATTTAATTTACCATTCCCTGTCTTGGCAAGTCTAAATGATGCTTCTTTACTCCAAAAAAAAAAAGTGATAAAGTTATGTTGATTTTTAAACAGTGATGTACACACCAGAAAATCCTGAAACAGCTGCAAATTCAACAACCAAAAGTCAATAGTTTGTAGATCTTAATATAAGAAAAAAAGAAAAGAAATGTTGTAAAAAAAAAAAAAAAAAAAAAAAAACCCTAGAGCAAAGCTTCAGCCTTCAGAAACTAAATTGCGTCTACTTAATATTGGAATCATGGGGATGGTCAGGAACTCATAGAATTTTACCGGAAGTCAATAATTCACAGCATTATTTCTAATTATAATGCTACCAGGAAAAAAAGGGGGGGTAAAGGAAAGAAGATTGTCGGAAGCTAGAGTGGTGAGATCTTGACAATGAGAAACAGACTCAGCATCAATTGGTATGTAAGCAATAAGGCAAAACATCTTTTCAGAATGCACACTAGATAAGATGAAGAATCTGGTGGCCATTGAAATAATCCTTATCCAATGGATCCTCACAGAGATAGTCAAGGGATGTGAATGGCTCCCATGTGGAGAGAATGACAAACAATTATGGTATTTTCAAGACGCCTAAGGATAAGAAAGCTGGCAGGTGGGCAAAGGAATCAATACTAGTACAATAGACTAAAGCACAGAAGACTCTGAGTGAACAGTGAGGAAAAGGAAAAATAGCACAGAAGAACATTTTAGTAGTTTTATTTTAAAGGCTTTGCTAATTATATAGCTTTAAAGAGAGTATGTGAACATATAACCATGTAACAATAATAATCACAAAAGAACATTACCACAGTGGCAGCCAGGAGTGTGTGTTATAGGAAAATATTATTTAGACTACTAACTACAGGGCATTTTTCCAGGTTTTAATTAATACTTTGCTTAATATGCCTACCAATGGTCGCCTTTGATTGAGACCTTAACCTAACAGAGGATAAATGACATTTAAAATATGTTTGTCTACTGCAAATTAATGGTTTAAAATGAAAATGGATAGTAGCATTACGTATACTCCTCACTCTTAATGTACAGTAAAATGGTTCAACTGAAATTAATAAGCACACATTCTCAGAAAGAACAAAGTAGTAGAAAAACAAAAATGAAGTCCATGAAAACTTCAAAGGTAATGATTGAAATTAACATCAATGAAACAATATTAACACAATTTTACATCAAAGTTGAGAGCTTTGAAAACAATTTATTATAAGTGTCAGTATGGCATAAAGGAAATGAAAAATGAACATCTGCTTTTGAGACCCATCTTTGCCACCAACAAACAATATTGTTGCTTTGAGCAAATGGCTCATTCAGTTCTTTCATGTGTTAAAGGGAAGGACTGTATCAGGTCACCACTATAGTTCACTTAAGTTCTATTACTCTGATTCTATATTTTCCTTAGATAGACAGATTGTAATATACTATATGCTCTGCATTTTTCTTCTCCAAGCAAAGCTGACTTCAATGAAAAACATCAGTATTTTGTAAACCTTTTAAATAATAACAATTAAACATTAATATTATATTCTATTGGCCACATTTATGGAAACAGTGTGTGATGTGGTTGTTTTATATGGAAAATCAAAAGAAAGGTACCATCTGAGCAGTGCCTATAACTGACAATAATGAAATACAAAAAATTGCCATTTACGAGAGATTATTCTGTGCCAGGCTAATGTTTATTAAGATGTTAAACACATGGTATGATGTAATCCTTGCAACAGGCAAACCTGTCTACTTCACACTTCATCTGCCTAACTTCTACTTATCCTACTCAAGTCTTGGCTCAGATGCCATTTGCTCCAGGAAGCCTTTCCTAACCCACCATGCCCAGATCACATACCTCTCTACTTCTGTAGCACATTGTCCCTATTCTATTACAGCATGTATCAAGTGTTTGGAATGACCTAAGGGACTGCAAACTTCATAAGGGCAGGGACCAGATCTGTCTTATTCATAGGTTGTCTCCAAGGATTAGCACAGCATCTGCCACTCAGTAAGGGTTCAATAAGTACTTGTTGGGTGACTGCATGGACAATATCCTGAAGTTAGATGGACAATATTTTCTCTTCTGCCTCTTGCATTGGTCTTTAAAAAGAAAAAGTCTCCCATCACACATGCTACCATTTTCCAACTCCCCCACCATGGAACTTCTGATCCCTGCTTTCCTCAGTCCTAGCTGTTTCACTGCTTCCTACGCTTCATTTGTGCATATCTGATGGGGAAAATAATCAGAAAACTTGTCAGGATTTTCAGCAACTAATTTATATGTCCATCAAGATTAGAGGACATGTGTAAAAACTAGCAAACAAATCCCTTTCTCTGTCTTCTTCCTAAATGTTACTATAAGCTTCTAAATTCAGTTCAGCTGAGTAAACTTTAAATTTTCATTTATTAAATCTTTAACAGTCTGATAGCTCCATTAAATATTTTTCCAATGGACCACTGTTTTTCAGTATTACCTACCCAAGCTTTTTAAACTTATGTATTTCGTTTATGTTTAAACTTTGCTCATGAAATACAGTACCTGTGATTTTGCACATTATTAAAACTTTCTATTCTCCATTTGGCATTTCTGCTTAGCAGAAAAATTTTGTTTTATTCTTGGCTTCACAATTATTCCTTGGTTTCTTAGGTAACTTCATAAGTTCATTTTTTTTATCACCTCTCTTTGATAACTGCTTTTCATTTTCTGTGGCCTTTTATTAGTCTTTCTCAGATTCTCAAAGATAATGCACTATTATTATCTTGACTGTTCCATGTCCTTTACTTTTCAAATAAAATCTTGCAATGTTTCATTTAATTGGGTCCTGGAAGGTCTAACCTCAGTGTAAAACAAAACTTTTAGAGGAAGAAACAAACTAAATGCCAATAAGCAAAAATTATCAACAGCTACTTTTTCCGAAATGATAAAATTTACAAACCTATCAGTCAATTTTATTTATGAAAGAAACAAAAAAAGCTGGACTAAGGGTAAGGAATTCACTTGCTTCTTGGCTGTGAGATTTTGGGAAATCACTTCCCAGTTCTGGGCCTCAAATACTCTTCTAAAAATTAAGAGGACTAGATTAGTATTGTCTAAACAATTCATTAATTGGATTATGAAATCAATTTTGTGGATAGCAACTAGCATTTTTTATGCAACATGATAGAGTGGAAAATAACAGAGATCATGTCAATATATTAATGCTGTGTCAAGAAATTGTTTCCATTCTTTGTGTGTTCATTTGTGATGTAAAATACATTTCTCACTGTAAGTCACAGTCAAAGAAGCTCGAAAAACACATCAGAAAGCTCTCTATAATCCCTCCCAATGCTAAGATTCTATGGCTCTGTGATAATAAAGACCAATGTTTTTATGTCACCATCATTGAGCTATAGTCTTTCTTCCTTCTGCAATCAACTCAGAAGCACAGCATAGATGAGATAACCCAAGTTTTGAAATCATACACCAGAGTTTGAGTCTTACCTCTGTGACCTATGAAAGGTGTCCCTAGGCATACTGTTTAGCCTCTTAGAACCTCAGGTAAGTGTAAAATGAGATAATAATGATGCACACATGACAGGATGGCTCTGCAAACACCACCCATTTGCACAAACAAGAAACTCAGGAATCATCCTAACACTGCCTGTCCCTGACACTCCTTGTATCCAAGTTCTGTTGCCCATTACTCCTGACTGTACTTCCCACTATCTCTTAAACCCATTCAGTTCTCTCTATTTCCATAACCACTACCCTAATTCCATAAGAGCCTCCCTGCATCCACTGTTGCCCCTCTCTCTCTACTGAGGCCAGAGTGAGTATTTTCAAAACAGATGTCTGATCCATCTCATTCCCTGTCCACACTCCCATCTCCCTGCCTAACATCTTTCAATGGTTTCCACTGCTCATGGGGTAATGTGTAAACTTCCAGGTATAGACTACATGGCTCGCAGTATTTGGCCTAGCCTATGTCTGCAACCCCAACTCATAATTCCACACCAATTACCAATTTACCCTCTGTTCCAGATGTACCTTACAGATAGATCCCTGAACAGGCCATATGCCCTCCAGCTATACAGATATTGCACATGCTATTTTTTTTTTCTTTTTGTTTGGAGTGTTCTTTCCCCCTCCCTGCCCTACACTCCACTTTCTAATCAATATTTATTCAATCTCAAATTTCTGCTGCAATTTCTGTCAGGGAAGCCTTGCCCACCACAACATGATATCAAGCCTCTTAGTTATGTGCTCCCATAATGCTGTTTACTTTTTCTTCAAGGTAATTCTCATAATTTGAAATTAGCCTTTCAGTCTTGTAATTACTTGACTAGTGCCTGTTTCGCCACTCAACTGTGATCCCCATGAGGACAGGGAACATAACTGATTGACTAACCAATGTATCTCCAGTGCTTTACATACCCCCCGGCACCTAATAGATGCTCAATAGATATGTTTAAATGAATATGAAATGATGTAAGAAAGCAAATGTGATATAAAAATGCTATTTATGTGCCTGGATTGCTGCAGTTGCATTCTAGCTGACATTCCTGACTTCATTGTCACTTTAGTTCAAACCATTGTGTACATATATATTTATTGGATTAATTTTCACACATTTTTGCTTCCCTGCTCAAGCCTCTAATAGCAGTGGCTTTTTGGCCACCAGTTCAAGTGGACTTAGAGTTATTTATTTATTCATTTATTTGCATACCACCTTGACCAAAAGGAAGACTCAATCTTTCAAGGTGTATTTGAATGTGACCCTGTACACATGACTTTATTTCCTATGACTCCCCAGGCTTTCGTCCTTCTCTGCCTCTTCCTTTCCTCCCCACTCCTACACATTCTTGCTTATCTCCATCCCAGGTCTTGCCTGAAAAGCTCTCATTCCTGCTTCTTGACCCTTCAAGGTTATTCAGTGTCCCATCCTAATGATTTCACTTAACATTTGTCTATCCCATCTCTTACCTGTGTCTGTGAATAGTGTCTAAAATACACCCCTCTTAATGACTTTTTAACTACGTACTTTGTTTTATCTTCATTTCACTTACATTTGCCACTATATAAATTGTATTATTAATCAATTGATTTATTTTCTTGTCTGTTTTTCTGTTTAGACAGTAAGCTCCATGATAGCAGGGACTTGCCTTATTCACTGTTCTATCCCTACTCCTGGAATAGTGCCTCCCCCAAAGCAGATACTCAATGAATATTTCTAGGGTGGATGAATAAGTATCTAAAACTCAGATTAACATAAACAGAACTAAAGACAAAAACCACATGATTATCTCAACAGATGCAGAGAAGGCTTTCAATAAAATTCAACATCCCTTCAGGTTAAAAACTCTCAACAAACTAGGTATTGAATGAGCATAACTCAAAATAATAAAACTGTCTATGACAAACCCACAGCAACATCATACTGAACGGGCAAAAGCTGGAATCATTCCCCCTTGAAAACTGGCACAAGACAGGGATGCCTTCTCTCACCACTACTATGCAACATAGTATTAGAAATCCTAGCCAGAGCAATGAGGCGACAGAAAGAAATAAAGGGCATCCAAATAGAAAGAGAGGAAGTCGAATTACCCCTGTTTGCAGATGACATGATAATTCTATATATAGAAAAACCCATAGTCTCAGCCTAAAAGCTCCTTCAGCTGATAAACAACTTCAGCAAAGTTTTAGGATACAAAATCAATGTACAAAAATCACTAGCATTCTTATACACCAACAACAGCCAATCCAAGAGCCAAACATGAATGCAATCCCATTCACAATTGCCATGAAAAGAATAAAATACCTAGGAATGCAGCAAACCAGGGAAGTGAAAGATCTCTACAATGAGAATTACAAAACATTGCTCAAGGAAATCAGAGTAGATGCAAACAAATAGAAAAGCATCCCATGCTCATGGATAAGAAGAATCAATATTATTAAAATAGTCATACTGCCCATAGCACTTCACGGATTCCATCTTATTCCTATCAAACTACCAATGATATGCTTCACAGAACTAGAAAAAAACTATTTTAAAATTTGTATGAAACCAAAAAAGAGCCCAAATAGCCAAGGCAATCATAAGCAAAAAGAACAAACAAAGCTGGAGGCATTATGTTACCTGGCTTCAAACTATACTACAGGGCTACAGTAACCAAAACAACATGGTACTGGTACAAAAACAGGCACATAAACCAATAGAACATAATAGAGAGCCCAGAAACAAGGATGCACACCTATGACCATCTAATCTTCAACAAAGCTGACAAAAACAATGGGGAAAAGACTCCCTATTCAATAAACGGTGCTGGGATAACTGGCTAGCCATATGCAGAAGATTGAAGCTGGGCCCCTTCCTTACATCATATATAAAAATCTACTTGAGTTGTACTAAAGACTGCAATATAAAACCCTAAACCATAAAATCCCTGGAAGACAACCTAGGCAATACCATCCTGGACATAGGAATGGGCAAAGATTTCATTACAAAGACACCAAAACTAATCGCAACAAAATCAAAAATTGACAAACGGCATCTAATTAAACTTAAGAGCTTCTAAACAGCAAAAGAAACTATCAACAGAGTAAACAGACAACCTACAGAATGGGAGAAAATATTTGCAAGCTATACATCTGACAAAGGTCTAATATCCAGTATCTACAAGGAACTTAAATTTACAAGAGAAAAACAATCCCATTAAAAAGCAGGCAAAGGACATGAACAGATACTTTTCAAAAGAAGACATACATATGTCTTCAACAAGCATATGAAATAAAGCTCAATATCCCTGATCATTAGAGAAATGCAAGTCAAAACCACAATGAGATACCATCTCACACCAGTCACAATGGCCATTATTAAAAAGTCAAAAAATAACAGATGCTGGCAAGGTTGTGGAGAAAAGAGAACCCTTAAACACCGTTGGTGGGAGTGTAAATTAGTTCAACCATTATGGAAAGCCGTATAGTGATTCCTCAGAGAACTGAAAGCAGAACTACCATTTGACCCAGCAATCCCATTACTAGGTATATAGAGGAATATAAATCGTTCTACCATAAAAAGACATGCATATGAATGTTCATTGCAGCACTATTCACAATAGCAAAGATGTGGAATCAACCTAAATGCCCACCAATGACAGAGTAGATAAAGAAAATGTGGTACATATACATCACGGAATACTATGCAGCCATAAAGAAGGACAAGATCATATATTTTGCAGAAACATAAATGGAGCTGGAGGGTATTATCCTTAGCAAACTAAGCAACAGAAAATCAAACACCACATGTTCTTATAACTTATCCTTTAGCTAAAGGATGAGAACTCATGAACACAAAGAAGGGAAAAACAGACACTGGAGTCTATTTGAGAGTAGAGTGTGAGAGGAGGGAGAGGAGCAGAAAAAATAACTATTGGGTACTAGGCTTAATACCTGGGTGATGAAATAATCTGTACAATAAGCCCCCATGACATGAGTTTACCTATATAACAAATCTTCACATGTGCCCCTGCATTAGTCTGTTTTCACGCTGATACAAAGAACTACCTGAGACTGGGTAATTTATAAAGAAAAGAGGTTTCATTGACTCAGAGTTCTGCATGGCTAGGGAGGCCTCAGGAAACTTACAGTCATGGCAGAAGGTGAAGGGGAAGTAAGGCATGTCTTACATAGTGGCGGGAGAGAGCAAGGGGGGACCTGTCACACTTTTAAACCATCAGATCTCATGAGAACTTACTCACTGTCATGAGAACAGCATGGAGAAAGCCACCCCATGATCCAATCACCTTCCACCAAGTCCCCTCCCCTGAAACGTGGGGATTACAATTCAACATGATATTTGGGTGAGGACATAGAGTCAAACCATATGAACCTGAAAGTTTAAAAATAATAGTAATAAAAGAAAAAAGAAAACTCTGATTGGCAATCACATACTTGTCTAGTACCTAAACCACAGGGCCAGATGAGTACCATCTAGCATGTCACTGCTGAGATTACGTGATTTCAATAGGAAACTTTGGCCTGACAAATTTCTTACACAGACCACATTTCCTTCCACCTATCCCCTTGCCCTCTTTGTGTCTCTAGTGTTTTATTAAGGAGGCAGGCTAAAGTCATGGAGGTTTCACACAGGTGGTAGGACCTGGATTCAGCTTTGAAGAATTCACAAAGGAGGATTCAGATTCTAAGGGAATAGTAAAGTTTAGAATACAATAAGACTCTACTTTAGGGCATATACTCTATGAATTGAGGCCTTGAGTAAGTTAGGCTTATGTATGTGTAACTATCTTCTGCAGTGGGTAGAGGGCACCTACCTGTTCTTTTTACCTCCCATGGAAACTATTGCAATGCCTGGCACAGTAAATACTTATTAAAGGTGTATTAAATATATTTAGCACTTTATTATCCTATATTAAAAAGTTTATTAATCACTTCACATGTGTATCCCACTTCCCAACTAGATTATATACTCCCTATATTCTGGGGACAAGTTGTATGCCAATTTTGTAATCCATAAAATCTACCACATGCTAAATTCAAAGGAGATACTCAATAAAACTCATTCTTAAAGATACTTGTGATCTTACAAACATCCCTTTAAAAAGTTGAGACAGCTTTCTGCTGAGCCTGAAGTTTAATTTTAATATCAGAGATTTTCCATAGATCTACCAAACCCCGGAAATGACTCCTCTTTTGATTCTACAATTCTAAGCTTTCTTATCTTGGGCTGTGGTTAAAAATAAAATATCTAGTACACTTACCTAACAAGGCATTTGCTTAATTAATGCAAGTTAAATGGATTACAAAGAAGAAAAGGAGTTATCTAAAATCCTTTTCTGTAATTAGGGGATTATGATGCCTAGCAGGGGAAGGTGAAAGATGTATATTACATAATGTAAATATACATATTTACATTATATATTATATAATGTAAAAAAGCATTAGTAAACTATTCTTAAATGTACAGGTTTACATTAATATAACCATACTCCTTAAAGCTCTGATATTTCCTTTAGAGTTATTGTTTTAATGAACAGAACCCTCAAGAGAACTGCTTATAGATCAGTAACCACGGTAACTTTTTTTTTTTTTTTAACGACCATTTTGGAGCTACAAAATAGAGACCACTGCTGAGAACAAAAATTAAGGAAAGTGATTATAGACTGTGATAAAAGTGATTACAGTATATGGATTCACTAACTTATAGGACCCAAATAGGAAACCTTCAATGAGAATACTTCTTCCCTCATCAGCTCATTCCTTTCTAGATATAGCACAGAATCAACAACTGATAATTTAAAGAAACCGGCGGTACTTTTAATCTCTTGACTTGTTACATCTTAGCTATACAGGGAACCAAGAATGGAACTCAAACAAGAATCACAAGATTATTAACTGGGAAAAATCATAAAAGAAAGTGACTTCCATAATCATCAGCAGAACTCCCTTCACGTGGGATGTTATTCAGCAACGAATATTTCAAACTAAATATAGTGCATGTTGATATGTGTGCATTTTCTGAATGCCGTCTTCTAGAAAGAATAGTCAGAATATACTTGGCGGAAAAGGAAGGAACACCTTCAAGACAGAAAAAGAAGTGGGGATGGGAGGCAAAGGATAAAATGTAAAATTAAGGAGCTATTATATCCATGCACAGGGGCCTCACCCAGATTATCCCCAAAATGCTAAATGGAAGTTATAAACATCAATTCTCTGAGTACTCACAATATGATAAATTCAGTCATCTTGAATTTTTTCCAAATAGATACTAAAAGGCAAGATGCTGTACTGATATTACAATATGTTTGTGGAAATGGGAAATCTTATTCTTTTCCATAAAGTCTTAGTTAACCTCTGAAATGAATGTTCTGACCAGATAAACACTACAATAATGTGTATTATTCTGAATTCATTTGTTTTATGTTCAAGATTTAGCCAGCTTTACTTCTAAATGACAACTCCACCAAAGCTCATTTATACATTCCTCCAGCTTCCCCAATCTTCGAATTACTTATTCCATATATGTTTCTTAAAGGAATAGCTATGACCCCTCATATAAAATTCTATACTATTCACCCAAGGAGACAGCTCTGTCCTAATCCATAAAAATGTATTAAATAGAACATATAAAGCATGATGGTGTGAATGTAATAGACACTTATGCTAGGAGGTTTAGAAATTTGAATTTGGTCTTTCAAGTCTATGTTCTATTGAACATTTCCTGCTTACAGATAACTACTCTCAGCTAGAAAAAGATACTATCTTTCACAACAGAGCTAATGCAACCAACCAATAATCCTATACACCATTATGTGCAAATGTCTTGGTTTTTTATTTTTTTACATTTAAAATTACTTTATCTCTTCATAAGAGTCAGTTTTTTCATATGTGCGACTCCTCTGCCTCATATACATCCCATGGAAGCCTTAATCTTCACACAAGGGGAAACTTTAATCTTCGAATACTATTGTCATTAGTATTTAAAGTATATTCTGTTGAATTAATAAGAAAATGTTTCTAAATTATAATTCATAAGTACATTTTAAAGAGTTAGTAGCATGTCAGAATCAATAACACCAATTGTACATCTCCCTTGGCTAGCTGGGTCCACTTCCTCTAGTGTTTCCTTTTTGGTTCTTTCCTTTTCACTCAACCCACTGGGGCCTCAGTACCACAAATGTGCTCACAGCTCCCAAGTCCTTGGCTCCAGATCCATATATTCAGCTCTCTGTTGGGTAGCCAACATATCTCCAAAAGCAGCACATTCAAAACAGAATCACTATCTTCCCCTCAGAATCTGTATTCCATATCTAGGTTAATGGCATCACAGATCACCCAGTTGGTTGCCTAAGCCAACAGCCACCCTAGACTTCTTTTTCTCCATTACCCTTCACATCCTGTCAGCAAATCCTACTTAATGTATCTAGGCTCTGTTATCTCACCCCCAGCCCCCTACTAATTCAGTTAAGCGTTCATCTCTTTCCTAGACTGGCAATTATTTCCTCACTGGTTCTCCACTTTCTTTTTTTTTTTTTTTTTTTTTATTATACTTTAAGTTCTAGGGTACATGTGCATAACGTGCAGGTTTGTTACATATGTATACATGTGCCATGTTGGTGTGCTGCACCCATCAACTCGTCAGCACCCATCAATTCATCATTTATATCAGGTTTAACTCCCCAATGCAATCCCTCCCCTCTCCCCCCTCCCCATGATAGGCCCCATTGTGTGATGTTCCCCTTCCCGAGTCCAAGTGAGCTCATTGTTCAGTTCCCACCTATGAGTGAGAACATGCGGTGTTTGGTTTTCTCTTCTTGTGATAATTTGCTAAGAATGATGGTTTCCAGCTGCATCCATGTCTCTACAAAGGACGCAAACTCATCCTTTTTTATGGCTGCATAGTATTCCATGGTGTATATGTGCCACATTTTCTTAATCCAGTCTGTCACTGATGGACATTTGGGTTGATTCCAAGTCTTTGCTATTGTGAATAGTGCCGCAATAAACATACGTGTGCATGTGTCTTTGTAGTAGCATAATTTATAATCCTTTGGGTATATACCCAGTAGTGGGATGGCTGGGTCATATGGTACATCTAGTTCTAGATCCTTGAGGAATCGCCATACTGTTTTCCATAATGGTTGAACTAGTTTACAATCCCACCAACAGTGTAAAAGTGTTCCTATTTCTCCACATCCTCTCCAACACCTGTTGTTTCCTGATTTTTTAATGATTGCCATTCTAACTGGTGTGAGATGGTATCTCATTGTGGTTTTGATTTGCATTTCTCTGATGGCCAGTGATGATGAGCATTTTTTCATGTGTCTGTTGGCTGTATGAATGTCTTCTTTTGAGAAATGTCTGTTCATATCCTTTCCCCACTTTTTGATGGGGTTGTTTGTTTTTTTCTTGTATATTTGTTTGAGTTCTTTGTAGATTCTGGAAATTAGCCCTTTGTCAGATGAGTAGATTGCAAAAATTTTCTCCCATTCTGTAGGTTGCCTGTTCACTCTGATGGTAGTTTCTTTTGCTGTGCAGAAGCTCTTTAGTTTAATTAGATCCCATTTGTCAATTTTGGCTTTTGCTGCCGTTGCTTTTGGTGTTTTAGACATGAAGTCCTTGCCCATGCCTATGTCCTGAATGGTACTACCTAGATTTTCTTCTAGGGTTTTTATGGTAATAGGTCTAACATTTAAGTCTCTAATCCATCTTGAATTAATCTTCGTATAAGGAGTAAGGAAAGGATCCAGTTTCAGCTTTCTACTTATGGCTAGCCAATTTTCCCAGCACCATTTATTAAATAGGGAATCCTTTCCCCATTTCTTGTTTTTCTCAGGTTTGTCAAATATCAGATGGTTGTAGATGTGTGGCATTATTTCTGAAGGCTCCGTTCTGTTCCATTGGTCTATATCTCTGTTTTGGTACCAGTACCATGCTGTTTTGGTTACTGTAGCCTTGTAGTATAGTTTGAAGTCAGGTAGCGTGACGCCTCCGGCTTTGTCCTTTTGACTTAGGATTGTCTTGGCAATACGGGCTCTTTTTTGGTTCCATATGAACTTTAAAGCAGTTTTTTCCAATTCGGTGAAGAAACTCATTGGTAGCTTGATGGGGATGGCATTGAATCTATAAATTACCTTGGGCAGTATGGCCATTTTCACAATATTGATTCTGCCTATCCATGAGCATGGTATGTTCTTCCATTTGTTTGTGTCCTCTTTGATTTCACTGAGCAGTGGTTTGTAGTTCTCCTTGAAGAGGTCCTTTACATCCCTTGTAAGTTGGATTCCTAGGTATTTTATTCTCTTTGAAGCAATTGTGAATGGAAGTTCATTCCTGATTTGGCTCTCTGCTTGTCTGTTACTGGTGTATAAGAATGCTTGTGATTTTTGCACATTAATTTTGTATCCTGAGACTTTGCTGAAGTTGCTTATCAGCTTAAGAAGATTTTGGGCTGAGACGATGGGGTTTTCTAAATACACAATCATGTCATCTGCAAACAGGGACAATTTGACTTCCTCTTTTCCTAACTGAATACCCTTGATTTCTTTCTCTTGCCTGATTGCCCTAGCCAGAACTTCCAACACTATGTTGAATAGGAGTGGTGAGAGAGGGCATCCCTGTCTTGTGCCAGTTTTCAAAGGGAATTTTTCCAGTTTTTGCCCATTCAGTATGATATTAGCTGTGGGTTTGTCATAAATAGCTCTTATTATTTTGAGGTACGTTCCATCAATACCGAATTTGTTGAGCGTTTTTAGCATGAAGGGCTGTTGAATTTTGTCAAAAGCCTTTTCTGCATCTATTGAGATAATCATGTGGTTCTTGTCTTTGGTTCTGTTTATATGCTGGATTACGTTTATTGATTTGCGAATGTTGAACCAGCCTTGCATCCCAGGGATGATGCCCACTTGATCATGGTGGATAAGCTTTTTGATGTGCTGCTGAATCCGGTTTGCCAGTATTTTATTGAGGAGTTTTGCACCGATGTTCATCAGGGAGATTGGTCTAAAATTCTCTTTTTTTGTTGTGTCTCTGCCAGGCTTTGGTATCAGGATGATGTTGGCCTCATAAAATGAGTTAGGGAGCATTCCCTCTTTTTCTATTGATTGGAATAGTTTCAGAAGGAATGGTACCAGCTCCTCCTTGTACCTCTGGTAGAATTCAGCTGTGAATCCATCTGGTCCTGGGCTTTTTTTGGTGGGTAGGCTATTAATTGTTGCCTCAATTTCAGAGGCTGCTATTGGTCTATTCAGGGATTCAACTTCTTCCTGGTTTAGTCTTGGAAGAGTGTACGTGTCCAGGAAATTATCCATTTCTTCTAGATTTTCTAGTTGATTTGCGTAGAGGTGTTTATAGTATTCTCTGATGGTAGTTTGTATTTCTGTGGGGTCGGTGGTGATATCCCCTTTATCATTTTTTATTGCGTCTATTTGATTCCTCTCTCTTTTCTTCTTTATTAGCCTTGCTAGCGGTCTGTCAATTTTGTTGATCTTTTCAAAAAACCAACTCCTGGATTCATTGATTTTTTGGAGGGTTTTTTGTGTCTCTATCTCCTTCAGTTCTGCTCTGATCTCAGTTATTTCTTGCCTTCTGCTAGCTTTTGAATGTGTTTGCTCTTGCCTCTCTAGTTCTTTTAATTGTGATGTTAGAGTGTCAATTTTAGATCTTTCCTGCTTTCTCTTGTGGGCACTTAGTGCTATAAATTTCCCTCTACACACTGCTTTAAATGTGTCCCAGAGATTCTGGTATGTTGTATCTTTTTTCTCATTGGTTTCAAAGAACATCTTTATTTCTGCTTTCATTTCGTTATGTACCCAGTAGTCATTCAGGAGCAGGTTGTTCAGTTTCCATGTAGTTGAGCGGTTTTGATTGAGTTTCTTAGTCCTGAGTTCTAGTTTGATTGCACTGTGGTCAGAGAGACAGTTTGTTATAATTTCTGTTCTTTTACATTTGCTGAGGAGTGCTTTACTTCCAATTATGTGGTCAATTTTGGAATAAGTGTGATGTGGTGCTGAGAATGATGTATATTCTGTTGACTTGGGGTGGAGAGTTCTATAGATGTCTATTAGGTCCGCTTGGTGCAGAGATGAGTTCAATTCCTGGATATCCTTGTTAACTTTCTGTCTCGTTGATCTGTCTAATGTTGACAGTGGAGTGTTGAAGTCTCCCATTATTATTGTATGGGAGTCTAAGTCTCTTTGTAAGTCTCTAAGGACTTGCTTTATGAATCTGGGTACTCCTGTATTGGGTGCATATATATTTAGGATAGTTAGTTCTTCCTGTTGAATTGATCCCTTTACCATTATGTAATGGCCTTCTTTGTCTCTTTTGATCTTTGATGGTTTAAAGTCTGTTTTATCAGAGACTAGGATTGCAAACCCTGCTTTTTTTTGTTCTCCATTTGCTTGGTAGATCCATCTACCAAAATAAAGGGATGGTGGATCCATCCATCCATCCCTTTATTTTGAGCCTATGTATGTCTCTGCATGTGAGATGGGTCTCCTGAAGACAGCAGACTGATGGGTCTTGACTCCTTATCCAGTTTGCCAGTCTGTGTCTTTTAATTGGAGCATTTAGACCATTTACATTTCAGGTTAATATTGTTATGTGTGAACTTGATCCTGCCATTATGATATTAACTGGTTATTTTGCTCATTAGTTGATGCAGTTTCTTCCTAGCCTCGATGGTCTTTACATTTTGGCATGTTTTTGCAATGGCTGGTACTGGTTGTTCCTTTCCATGTTTAGGGCTTCCTTCAGGGTCTCTTGTAAGGCAGGCCTGGTGGTGGCAAAATCTCTAAGCATTTGCTTATCTGTAAAGAATTTTATTTCTCCTTCACTGATGAAACTTAGTTTGGCTGGATATGAAATTCTGGGTTTAAAATTCTTTTCTTTAAGAACGTTGAATATTGGCCCCCACTCTCTTCTGGCTTGTAGAGTTTCTGCCGAGAGAGCTGCTGTCAGTCTGATGGGCTTCCCTTTGTAGGTAACCCGACCTTTCTCTCTGGCTGCCCTTAAGATTTTTTCCTTCATTTCAACTTTGGTGAATCTGGCAATTATGTGTCTTGGAGTTGCTCTTCTGGAGGAGTATCTTTGTGGCATTCTCTGTATTTCCTGAATTTGAATGTTGGCCTGCCCTGCTAGGTTGGGGAAGTTCTCCTGGATGATATCCTGTAGAGTGTTTTCCAATTTGGTTCCATTTTCCCCCTCACTTTCAGGCACCCCAATCAGACGTAGATTTGGTCTTTTTACATAATCCCATACTTCTTGCAGGCTTTGTTCCTTTCTTTTTCTTCTTTTTTCTTTTGGTTTCTCTTCTCGCTTCATTTCATTCATTTGATCCTCCATCGCTGATACTCTTTCTTCCAGTTGATCGAGTCGGTTACTGAAGCTTGTGCATTTGTCATGTATTTCTCGTGTCATGGTTTTCATCTCTGTCATTTCGTTTATGACCTTCTCTGCATTAATTAGTCTAGCTGTCAATTCTTCCACTCTTTTTTCAAGATTTTTAGTTTCTTTGCGCTGGGTACGTAATTCCTCCTTTAGCTCTGAGAGGTTTGATGGACTGAAGCCTTCTTCTCTCATCTCATCAAAATCATTCTCTGACCAGCTTTGATCCGTTGCTGGCGATGGGCTGTGCTCCTTTGCAGGAGGAGATGCGCTCTTATTTTTTGAATTTCCAGCTGTTCTGCCCTGCTTTTTCCCCATGTTTGTGGTTTTATCTGTCTCTGGTCTTTGATGATGGTGACATACTGATGGGGTTTTGGTATAGGTGTCCTTCCTGTTTGATAGTTTTCCTTCTGACAGTCAGGACCCTCAGCTATAGGTCTGTTGGAGATTGCTTGAGGTCCACTCCAGACCCTGTTTGCCTGGGTATCAGCAGCAGAGGTTGCAGAAGATAGAATATTGCTGAACAGCGAGTGCACCTGTCTGATTCTTGCTTTGGAAGCTTCCTCTCAGGGGTGTACTCCACCCTGTGAGGTGTGGGGTGTCAGACTGCCCCTAGTGGGGGATGTCTCCCAGTTAGGCTACTCAGGGGTCAGGGACCCACTTGAGCAGGCAGACTGCCCCTTCTCAGATCTCAACCTCCGTGTTGGGAGATCCACTGCTCTCTTCAAAGCTGTCAGACAGAGTCGTTCGCGTTTGCACAGGCTTCAGCTCCTTTAGCTGAGCCCTGTCCCCAGAGGCGCAGTCTACAGAGACAGGCAGGTTTCCTTGAGCTGCTGTGAGCTCCACCCAGTTCGAGCTTCCCAGCGGCTTTATTTACCTACTTAAGCCTCAGCGATGGCGGGCGCCCCTAGCCCAGCCTCGCTGCTGCCTTGAGGTTAGATTGCCGCAGACTGCTGTGTTAGCAAGGAGGGAGGCTCCGTGGGCGTGGGACCCTCCTGGCCAGGTGTGGGATATAATCTCCGGTGTGCCGGTGTTACAGCGCAGTATTGGGGTGGGAGTTACCCGATTTTCCAGGTGTTGTGTGTCTCAGTTCCCCTGGCTAGGAAAAGGGACTCCCTTCCCGCTCGCGCTTCCCAGGTGAGGTGATGCCTCGCCCTGCTTCAGCTCTCGCTGGTCAGGCTGCAGCAGCTGACCCGCACGGATTGTCCGGCACTCCCGAGTGAGATGACCCCAGTACCTCAGTTGAAAATGCAGAAATCACCGGTCTTCTGTGTCGGCTCGCGCTGGGAGATGGAGACTGAAGCTGTTCCTATTCGGCCATCTTGCTCCGCCCCCCTGGTTCTCCACTTTCAGATTTATCCCATGTCAATCCACTTTCCATATGCATGCCTGACTAATCCTTTTAGAGTGAAAAGTCTGATCACACGATTCCCCTGCCTCAAGCCTTTCATTGGCTCCCCACTGTCTTCAGCAGAGGCACAAGCTCAAATATCTGCCACGGGCAGGCAGGCAGGTACAAAAGTGAGTAAAGGGGGCTGGGTGTAAAATGACAGGTGGTGGTTGGGACTGCACCCAGAGGAAGAGGCACATGCTCCGCCTCAAGGCACTTAAAGGAGGCAGCTGCTTTTGACTCCAGCCAGTTGCTGCCACATAGAAATGAGTGTAGGCCCACAGTCACCAGATGTTCCAGTTTTTCAAGAGAAGCTGCAAGCCTGGATTTGTATGCACAACTTCCAAAATGTTCATGTTGAAAATATACCCACATTCTTTTTAAAATTTATTTATTTCCATAGTTTTTTTGGGGAACAGGTGCTATTTGGCTACATGAATAAGTTCTTTAGTGTGATTTGTGAGATTTGGGTGCACCCATTTCCCGAGTAGTATACAGTGAACCCAATTTATAGTCCTTCATCCCTCACCTTCTTCCTACCCTTTCCCCTTGAGCCCCAAAGTCCATTGTGTCATTCTTATGCCTTTGCATCCTCATAGCTTAGCTCCCACTGTAGTGTTTGGTTTTCCATTCCTGAGTTACTTCACTTAGAATAATAGTCTCCAATCCCATCTAGGTTGCTACAAATGCCATTAATTCATTCCTTTTTATGGCTGAGTACTAGTATTCATATATATATATATGAATATACATATATGTGAATACATATATATGAACATACATATATGTGAATACATATATATGAATATATAAATACATATATACATATATGTATATATGAATATGCATATATGTGAATATGTATATATGTGTGTGAATATGCATATATGTATATATGCATATACATATATATATATTTAAAAAAACAGTTTCTTTAACCGCTCCATTGATGGGCATGAAAATATACTCACATTCTTAAAAACAAACATATGAAGCCCTAGCTTAATATTCAGGCTATCAAATTTCAACCTCTCCTGAACTAGCTAAAACTCTGATTCTTAGCATGACATGTCAGGCCCTCTATTATCTGTCAAAGAAGACTCATTCCTTTCTTCTCCCCACATAAACCTGTGTTCCACTCACACTAAACAGCAAACTCGCCATGCTGTTTTCAGCCCTGTGGCTTTGGACAGTCTTCTCCACTTCTGGAATGCCCTGCCACACCTACACACCTCTTGTTTTAATAGTAAAATGTTATCTGCTTGCCCAGACTCAGCTCAAGCATCTCTTCCTCTGTGCTGCCTTCCCAGACCCAGGATGAGACAAGGCAATCATTTCACTCTTGGTATTACCACCATATCGAGGACATGTACTTCTTACATAATTAGTCACACTGAATTGAAATTTTTTATTTTACAGTTGCCTTTCCTATCAGAAAATACAGGTTTTTAAGGGCAAGGACTGTTGTTATTCAGCTTTTTACATCCACCACTAGGTCATAACCTATTAGCAGACATACAATAGTATTACAACTAAATAGGAACTAAGTAACTATGTCATTTTAACAACAGAAAAACATATAAATTAGAGATTGTCATTGATATCTAAAAGAATTTAACTCTGCTTTCACATACATATAAAATCTCAGCCTTACCTGAAAAAGTGTCCATTATCTATCTGCCTTTTCTCCTGGACTGGTCAGTCCTTCACTCACGAGGCAGTGGTTTCAGACCTATTTTCTGTCCCTACAGTTTTGCCTTTTCTAGAACATTATATAAAAGGAATTACACAGTATGTAGTCCTTGCAGTTGGCTTCTTCCACTTAGCATAATGTATTTGATGCTCATCCAGGTTGTTCCATGTATGAGTGGTTGATTCATCTGAATACTTTGAGAAGTTTTCCATTGTATGGATGTACCACAGATTGTTTATACATTCATTAGTTGTAGGACGTTTGGGTTGTTTTCAGTTTCTGGTGATCACAAATTAAACTGCTATACACATTCATGTGCAGGTTTTGTGTGAACATAAGTTTTTATTTCACTTATTAGTATTTTTATAAACACTCAGTAGCATTGCTGAGTCCTATAAGTGTATGTTTAACTTTATAAAAAACTGCCAAACTGGTTTTCCAAAATGGCTGTACTTCTCTGCCTGTCTATCAGCAGTGCATAAGGATTCCAGTTGCTGCACTTCTTCACCAGCATGTGATACTGTCAGAGTTTAGATGGCTAGTTTTCTGGGGGAGAGGGGTTGATTTACATGCTCTTATAGGGTGTAGTAATATCTTATACCTCCTTTAAAGCATTTGTCTGACCTCCTTTAAACTCCTTCTTCACTATTCTTTATTAGCTGATAAATCAAACATCTGTGTACCATCTCACGTCCTCTACACCAAACTTTTAAAAATTTCCAGATTTATTGAGGTATAATTGACAAACAAAATTATATTAATTTAAGGTATACAACGTGAGGCTTCTATATCTATGAATTTTGTGACATGACTACCACAATCAAGTTAGTTAACACATTTATCACCTCACCTAGTAACCCTTTTTGTTTTGTTTTGTTTCGTGGTGAGGATATTCAAGCACATTTCAAATATACAATTCAGGACTGTTAACTATAGCCACCATGCTGTATATCAGATCCCCTGAACTTATTTATCTTATAAATGAAAGTATGTACCCTTTGACTAAAATCTCCCCTTTCCTCCCATGCCCTCCCCCTGGTAACCATCATTCTATTCTCTGCTTCTGAGTTCAACATTTTTAGATTCCACATGTAAAAGTGAGATCATGCAGTATTTTATTTTCTCTAATTTATTTTACTTAGCATAGGCTCATCCGTGTTGCTACAAATGGCAGAATTTCCTACTTTTTATGGCTGAATAATATTCCGTTGGATGTATACATGCCACAGTTGCTTGATCCTTTCACACCTTGATGGACACTTAGGTTGTTTGCATATCTTGACTATTGTGAATAATGAACACAGAAGTGCAGCTATCTTTGATTGGTGATGATTTCATTTTCTTTGGGTATATACTCAGAAGACGAATTGCTGGGCATATGGTAGTTCTACTTTTAATTTTGTGAGGAACACCTATACCATTTTTTCATAATGGCTGTACCAATTTACATTCCCACCAACAGTATAGAAGAATTCCTTTTTCTCTACATTCTCGCTGATGCTCATTCTCTCATCTTTTTGGTCATGCCATCCTCTCAGGTGTGAGGCAGTATCTCATGCTGGTTTTAACCTGCATTTCCCTCATGTTTGAGCACATATTCATGTACCTGTTGGCTCTTGGCCAGCCTCTTAACTGCAGCTAGTGTTGTGGCAACCAGCTGCTCATAGGTAGGACCTGGCAGCAACTCAACCTCATCTCACTTGCACCATGTATCTCACTTTCTGCTCCAGGGTTTCTCTGCCCTCCAATGACCATGTAAAATGTTTGCAAAAACTTATTCATTCTGAAGCATGTGTAAACCTAGAAATACAAGAAAGTTTATACCCTACTTGTCAACCCTTGACCACTGATGGAGGGAAGCTGATGAATACATGTTTCTCTCTTCCACCCCTTGGAAGAATAATTATAAAGCACATTCTCTATGGCTCTGCACAGGATGCCTAATTGCAACGAACACAGACTGAACACTGTAGTGCCCACAGTGGTGACCAAAAAAACAATGCATCCTTGGAATGGCTTTTCCTC
Source organism: Piliocolobus tephrosceles (assembly GCF_002776525.5). Classification (NCBI taxonomy): domain Eukaryota; kingdom Metazoa; phylum Chordata; class Mammalia; order Primates; family Cercopithecidae; genus Piliocolobus; species Piliocolobus tephrosceles. The sequence continues at coordinate 44,008,163 of NC_045444.1, forward strand.
CTTCCTTGTTTGACTCTTTCAAAGCCTCTACTTTTCTTCCTTGATGTAGGTCATTTTCTGAAATAAATTACCGGCACATAAGCCCTTGTCTTAGGCTCCACTTTAGGTGCTATCCCTGCTAAGTCTAAACGAAGTAAATAACAGAACAAATTAGAAAATATTTCCGTTCAAAAGGGAAGTTAATAATGGAACAAAGTAGAACCTACACTAATATTCTCTGTAAGGAACACAATATGCATTTCTTCCGTCTTTGGTGAGTATTATTTTTAGGCATGTCTTCAAGCATGAGATATAAGATTGCAAAGTCACATGGCTAAACTATTGGATTTTTAATACTTAAGTATGTCTCTTCAATTAGAATCATAAGGAGATATGTGGATATAGTATTTTAGATTTATTGAAAAGCAATAAAATACTAATGTCAACTTGCTAAACATTAACATCTAACTTTTATTCTTCACTAAAGTCATTTGTAAATTGGCATTGTTTTATTTTACCTGCACATTTTGTGACATAGCCTCATGAGAATCACATGAAAAACAAGTGAGGTGGCTTGTATAGGTCTGGTCTCATACAAAAGTGGGGAATTACTCTGTACAAGGGTTCACACCAGGGCTGGAGAGACGACACGAGTGTACTAATCGGTGTATCATTTAGGACACAAGCAAATAGCAAAGGACAGGGTTACTTTACTTTGTATGAGGAAAAGAGTCCGTGATTCTGATAACCAACCACTAAAGCTATACTCAAGTGACTCGGATGAATCCTACACCAAAGAAATGTCCATATAGAGAACAATTCATGGGTAAACCTGGGATCTTGTAAGGGACTGGATTGGTATCACTTTTGACAACTGACACCACTTCTCTGGCTGTCCATACAAAAGTAGCTTTTGTTAGCAAGCACGAGAAAGCTAGTCTATTCCAAAGGATGGATTTCTCAAGTTCCTTGATGATGATACAAATATAGCTCAACTCTTTTTGGCACAGCTTTCTGGCACATGCATATTACATATACATGTTGATTATATCCACAGGCACTGTTGCCGGGGGGGTGGGGGGGAGTACTTTTCCAACTATAGAAAGCACTGTTAGTATTTTCAAAATGGTAAAAGCTGATATAGTGGTAGACAGAAGCCACATATGCGCACCCTGTCAGAGGATAGCTCCTGAATTTCATTCAACATTTCATAGCTTCATAGATAAATGCTGGAAAATAGCTCCTGAGAAAAATTGGAAATCTACATTGGATTTGATTTCAGATAAAAATGTATAAGGGAAAATTATACAAATAATTGCTTAGTATTTATAACCAAGCATTGCAAACATTTGTAACATAGTGCCTTTGTGAAATTGATCCATTTGCTGTTTCAGCATAATCATCATCACCTTCACTTTCATCATCTAATAGACTTAATGAAGAAGATTTTTGGGGGGTTAACAAGCCACTTTGAGGCTTTTATATGTACTCTTCTAAATCTCTCAATTACTAATTCACCACTAAATGAATACCTTACAACATATCTATGTTTTTTATACAGTAGTCCCCCCTTATCTATGGTTTCACTTTCCACAGTTTCAGTTACCCAAGGTCAGCCATGGTTAGAAACATATTAAATGGAAAATTTCAAAAATAAAAGATTCATAAATTTTAAGTTGCATGCCGTTCTGAGTAGTGTGATGAAATTTCGTGCTGTCCTGCTGTGTCCTGGCCAGGAGGTGAATCACTGCCTTGTTTAGCACACCCATGCTGTATGCACTACCGGCCCATTAGTCACTTTGTGGCCATCTTGGTTATCAGATCAACAGATCAGACGTAGAAAGGTGAGCATGGTACAGTAAAGTATTTTGAGAGAGAGAGACCACGTTCTTATAACTTTTATTACAATATGTTGCTATAATTATTTTATTCTTCTTGTTCAGCTCTTACCGTGCCTAATTTATAAATTAAACTTTATCATAGGAAAAGAATATAAATATAGAATTTGGTACTATCTGTGGTTTCAGGCATCTAGCGGGGGTCTTGAAATGTATCCCTCATGGATAAGTGGGGACTATTACAGTATGGAAATCAGGTAACATGTGACTACTAAGTATTTTTATTTAGGGTTACTACTGTCATTTAAACAACATGCCTTAAAACCAAGCTTACTGATTTTTTCACAAAAGTAAATTGCTCTTCCTATTTCTCTATTTCCCTAACTACTTTAGCTTAGAAATCTCAGGCATCCTACATCCTTTTGCTTCCATATGATAAGTTGCATTAATTCATTCTTTGTTTTATTCAATCCTTCTTTTCCATTTCCACTCCTCCAATCCAAGTTCAAAAAGCAGGACTGATGTCCAGCTGGTTAATATCAGGACAAAATATAAGTTAGCTCTTAGATGATATGAAAATTGTCTAACAAGCTTAAAGACAGCATTCCAAGAGATTTCATAAGAAGATTTATGGTGGGAAATTCTGTGGAAAGCACAAAGAGCTTTAGCTCAATTTCAGACTTAACAATCATCTTGGAACAATCTCAGGAACAAGCAGAGCATGTGCTAGAGGTAGAGACCAACACAGTATATGAGCCCTAAATACACACTGGTCTCGTTGACAGAGGAGAAGGGTTCGGTAATATTTCTTTATACCTCTGGTTTATGGAAGGTGAAGTATAGTTCTTGGATGAATGGAATAAAATATTCTTGAATAAAAGTCAAAAAGAAAAAGTACACAACTACTGCCAATTCTTTGGTAGTTCTTATCTTTGACATAGATGAGAAAAAGAGGAAACACTAGAAGGCCTTAACTATAGGTTAAATATGAAGCTGTCACCAGGCAAGGCAGACTCAGACCTTTGATGGAGCTGCAGAATCCCCAGCCCCCGAGAGTAGGATGCACAGTGCTGTGCCGAGATGGATGTATAGTAGCTTATTGCAGAGGATGAGGCAGTCAAATGCAGGCCTGATGTGGGGAATCTGTCTTCTTGGAGTATCCAGTCAACGTTCAAGAAGAACTGGCATTGAGTCAAGCGTACTGACTCCTATACTGCTGCTCATTCACTGGGAAAGCATGAAACAATTAAACCCAGAATGTATCTTGTCTACCATAAAAACTCGTCTCAGAATTTGAAGTCTTGTGAGAAGTAGGTGAGGTGATGGATATATTAATTAGCCTGACTTAATCATCCCACAATGTATACATATAGCAAAACACCACATTGTTCTCCATAAATATATGCAATTATTGTTTGTCAATTTAAAAAGGATTTAAAGCCTTGGAAACATAACAGGTGGATTCATTTTTTCTTCTAATGTGAGATCATGACTTTGGAAGAGGCTGGAGGATGTGAGAAGTGAATAACTGGCTATGATAAAAGGACCAAGAAAAGATTTTCTTTCTGTGCTACAAATTATGATTTAGATGAGCATTTTATAACAATCAGAGGAAAATTTTGATAGGAGTCATACAGACCTGATACAGAAGGCATCAAGCTAAAAGAAGATGAAGATGGGTTAAAAGTGTATATTATGGTGATGGTAGGCATGATATATGGGGAACAACAGTGAAGGACCTGATTAGTAGTAAACATAATAACAATATATCCCCAATGTCCTGAGATTTCTTTGACCAGTGATTACACATGAAATCATATTTGCATTTGTGTACAAATGTTATTGCCTCCTCATGCTCACCTCCTTCCACTATAAAATGCCCCCTAAAGTACTTCTGGGGCTTAACAGAAGATACACTAACAAGAATGTACCTGATGGGCATGTGTCTCTGTTTGCTGACTTCAGGGGAAGATCTGCCATCTCTACTATGCATCCACTAAATCTGCAGCTGCTCTTACAGAAGCTCTCCTTGAATGCCATCTCCCAATGCTCACAAAGATGCCACACCCTAGAGGTGCTAGTTGGCCCTGCATTCCCTCTAGTATTTCTGTGCCACAGCAATTCTGGGTTCCTTACAGAAACGAATCATGCTTATTACTTGCTGATTTGATGGACGCATTCATTGTGCCATCCCTCCATCACTCTCTCTCATGCATCTGTCTCAGGCACCTGCATAGATTTACAACATGAGATTATAGGGTCAATTTAGGTTCAGCATGATCTACTTTACTACATGGTGCCTCCCCCACCCAACCAAAAAAAAAAATATTACAAGTGCTTTGGAAAGGATTCCAATGTCAGCCACTGATTACCCAGAGAAGAGGATAGTATTTTCTTTGCAACTCCCTGGCCCTTTCTCTGGGCTCAGAGCCAAGGGTTACTGGCCTCCAGGTCTATGTTCCAGAATAGCAGTTACTCTAACATACAAATGACCCCATACTAGAAGCTAGAATTCATGAAGTTTTGCATGGGACTTCAGATTTCACTAGAATGTACCTAGATGTCATTAGCCTCTGAATAAAAATGAAGTTCCCCAAGTTTAGGCTCTGGCTATTCAACATGAAGTTTGTGAACCAGTAGCACAAGCACAAGGAGCTTGTTAGAAATGCAGTCTCAGGCTCCACCCCAGAATCTGCAGTTTAAAGAGATTTTCAGGTGATTCAGGTTTACATTAAAGTATGAAAAGATAACATTATAGACTATGTCCCTGAATTTTTCCATTTTAGAAAATTACTGACAGCAACACCACTCATGGGTTTGAGTCATGAATACAAACATCTAGGTCCATCTGCACCTGCAGCTGTCATAGTCAGGTGCAAGGTTAAACATAGGTGCAAGCAACTGACCAATGTGTCTCCTGGTGATGTCACATCCAAATATTTATGCATTGAAATATATATTATTTTACACTCAATTATTTTATTTTTATTTCTCTTTTACATTATTGTTCAGGCATTAGTTAATTTTATTTTCAAGCTATGTAAGTCAGTCTACTATATTTCCTATGGATTTCATTTCGGGAGAGTAAATGAAATATTGCAGAGTATTTGTTACAAAAAGGGAGCATTGGGTCTAAGAGAATTGACAACCAAGAGTCATGAGAAGCATCCAACAAGTTTACAGCAGGCAAATAACATGGTCAGATTTGTTTCAAGTAGATTATTCTAGTGGCTATTTGGAAGATGGATTTAGGATCACAAGGCTGGTGGTAGAGAAGTCAATGTGGGAGAATACTACTATAGTCCAAGTGAATCTGACAGGTGGCTGGGGACTAGAAGAAAAACTGGCCAGTGAAGATTCTCAGAAGCAAAGATAAAAGGATTTCAAGATGAAAGGAGCAAGTCAACAGAGTCAAATGGATTTATATGAATTCTATAAATTGGCCACAAAATGTGGGAACAAGGCCAACTCACTTTGCCTTGGCAGGAGTCTTGGAGGGCAAGGAACAAGGAAAAAGAGAAGGAGGAAGAAGAAACACTTGCTTTCTTTTCTCTGAGCAGCATTTTCCCCTTCATCCCTACTTCCTCATAAAAGATTCTATAGTCTTTGGGAAATGTCATTGCTAAGAATCTGCAGAATAAATTCTAGTACCAAATCAAATGCCAATGAGCTGCGTAACTTCTGGCTGGCCAATTTTCTGTGGCTCAATGTCCTTACCTGTGGCTTAGGGATAATAATTTGTCCTCTCTTATAAGATAGCTCTGATGACAGAAAAATAAATGTCAAAGTATTCTGCAAAATTAAGGAAGAGAACTAATTGTGATTGTTATATTGTTTAGGTTTAGACAATATAATAGGTTTCCATTCAGAGCATCTGGATGCACGAGTGGGAGCCATGTCATTTGCTTCTAGGTAATCATTAGGTTTTTTCTTTCTCAAAAGGGAAAGAACTTTTTCATGTTAGCACTTCTCTATGGCTTTATACTAGGGAATTTTTATGAACAAAGAGGCCTAACGGTTCTATGGCTTTTGGGAGTCTCTTTCTTTATCAAATCCCTGTCAGTCTAGTTTTATAATCAAAGTATATTCTTTAGAGACCTTTGGTGACAGCTGGAAGTCAGAGTTGCAGTTGGTTACATTTATGCAAAGTATTTTCTAAAAGATTCTTGATGGGAAAAATTTAAATTGAGAAAAAAAGTCTCTGGAGAAATTACTATTGCTTTGGAAGAGTGTAAGTAGTCATGATGACTCTGAAAAAGTATATCCTATGATGAGGGTTTCTCTTACAATGGAAGTTCCAGACAGACTCTTCTATGCACATCATCAGCAGTACTTCTCTGTACCCATAGAAATGTATGGCCTGAGCATCTATTCACTTTAAAATCAAAGAATTATCATTATACCTATAGATTCCCGAAAGGCTTTAAAAAATGCCTAATTTCTCAAAAAAAAAAAAAAAAGTAGTAAACGGATTTGGTTAAGTAAAATATTAACTTGTAAAACAGTGATATGTAATTCTAAGTTACTTATATGACTTGGAGGTTTTCAAGAGTCTTCTCAGGTCAGGATGAGGCACTGGGAGTTTACTGGGTTTCCATTAAAAACCGCCTTGCCTCAGTGGCTCAGGCCTGTAATCCCAGCACTTTGGGAGGCAGAGGCAAGTGGATCGCTTGAGGTCAGGAGTTCAAGACCAGCCTGGCCAACATGGTGAAACCCTGTCTCTACTAAAAGTACAAAAAAAAATTAGCCAGGCCTGGTGGCATGCACCTGTAATCCCAGCTACTTGGGAGGCTGATGCACAAGAATCTCTTGAACCTCTGGGAACCGGAGGTTGCAGTGAGCCTAGATTATACCACTGCACTCCAGCCTAGGTGATAGAGTGAGACTCGGTCTCAAGAAAAGAAAAAAACCAAAAAAACTGCCTCGTTATACTCGTGAGCTGCCTTTAAGACCGGGCATGAAGTTATCACATTAGGTGAGCTGAAACTCCATTCAGACACACAAGACAGCATTTCCATTATCACTGATGAGGACTTTTCTTTCAGCCATTTGAAATATTGTGAAGAAGGCATTTGATACGGTCCTTTATACATAGACAATTATGGTGCTGAAACAGACTTTGAAAAGGTCACTTAGGTCAGACTAAGCCCCATGATTTTAAATGTTCTAGAATATGTATGCTTTGTTAATATGACAAATAGAAGAAGTATGATGTTTCATGCTAATTATCAGCCTACAAATTCCAAACTGCCCAGCTAATACAAGAAATTTACTAAAAGACATAAATCTCCTACAGAAGATACTGAAATTGCATTTTACTTGCAAATCATAAAAGTTTAGAGCTGGAGATAATGTAGCTCAACTCTCCTCTTTGACAGATGAATAAATTCAGATACCTTAAGTCCAATGGTGGTTTGCAAATTAATATTGCAAATGTATAGAGACTATATCATTATTGAAGAATTTTCCCAGTGTCACTGTGTGTAGTTAGTTGTGCAAATTGAATAAACACACAGCACAACTCGAGGGGATGATAACATTCGCATAAAATTTGGGCAGTACAGTATACAACTTCCATGGCTATTCACAGCAGGGTTGGCTATTTCATGCAAAAAGTCCTTTAAAGGATTTGGCCTACATTTCTTTGAGGTAATAATGACCATTCCTGATACTTACCATTCACACCTACTGAGAATGTTCCAAATTAGGCTAATGTTTTGTCATAGTCAAGGAGAATAATGATTGATCTAAATATATACTATTGTCATTTTTCTGTCTGATTCACAAATAGGGGAAATAATAGTGAAATGCTATGAAGTGTTTACTACACTAAATGCCAGGGACTATGCCATGTCATTTACAGGCATGGCCCCTTTCAATACTCACAACAACACAATGTTATGTTTTTTTGTTTTTGTTTTTGAGATGGAGTCTCGCTCTGTCGCCCAGGCTGGAGTACAGTGGCACGATCTTGGCTCACTGCAAGCTCCGCCTCCTGGGTTCACACCATTCTCCTGCCTCAGCCTCCCAAGTAAGCTGGGACTACAGGTACCTGCCACCATGCCTGGCTAATTTTTTGTATTTTTAGTAGAGACAGGGTTTCACCGTGTTAGCCAGGATGATCTCGATCTCCTGACCTTGTGATCCGCCCGCCTCAGCCTCCCAAAGGAATTATGTTTTTTATTTTCATTACTTTATATACAAAGAAACCAAGGCTTAGAGGGGTTAAGTAACATGTTCAATGTTAACAAACTCATAACTGATCTAGATAAGACATGACCAAGTCAATTTGACTAGCACCTGTGGTTCTAGCCACTACACTGTGTTTGGTAAACCTCAGTCATTCGAGGGTCCCCTTCTAACTAGATCCACAAATAATCTATGTTATTAACATTTTTCCTTAAATTAACTCATTTTTTAAAACATAAATTTATTTGAAAATAAAACCAATAAGACAGATTAGTATTTCAGATCAAACTTTCTGCTAAACTAAAAAATAACTATTCAGTATTTTTTAAAATTAATAATAATAACCTCTTAAAGAACTTAACGAGATGGTGAGAAATTAATGTGACAAGTGAAGATCTCCTTTTAGAAATTTGGATAGCTACTCAAAATCAGAGATTCTTTTGTGAAAAACTGAGGGTGAGCACTGGGGCATTCACCAACTCAGGGAGGAGGACAGGGCTTTGGAAAGATCATGAAGGAATCTGAGTGAAAAACCGCAGCAGTCAGCTGGGACCCTCAATAACTGGAGCGATTAAAAAGGCTTCAAGTTTTGGTCCTGGACTTTTAATGCTTTCAGGAATATGGCAGAAGGATGCAGCATGTTCATTGGAAGAGGCTAATATTACTTACATATCAAAGTATTTCTGTGAGCATTTTCAATTCAATGTCTAGTAAATAACCAAAGTGCAAGATACATGAAGAGAAAGAACCTGAGCCAGAACCAGCAAAAACAAAGGCATCTGTAGAAATTATCACAAATAGATTGTAAAACAACAGTGCTTACTGTGTTCATGGAGAGGAAAGTTCAGCTTAAAATAAGCAAGGAATTTAAAATTATGAACACTGACATTTAAAATTTTGAAAAATAAGCAAATATCAATTCCAAAACTGAAAACTGATATTAAGAATCCAGTGCATTAGCCGGGCGTGGTGGCTCATACTTGTAATCCCAGCACTTTGGGAGGCCAAGGTGGGTGGGTCACCTGAGGTCAGGAGTTCTAGACCCGCCTGGCCAACATGGTGAAACCCTGTCTCTACTAAAACTACAAAAATTAGCCAGCATGGTGGTGGGTGCCTGTAATCCCAGCTACTCAGGAGGCTGAGGCAGGAGAATTGCTTGAACCTGGGAGGTGGAGGTTGCAGTGAGCTGAGATCACGCCATTACACTCCAGGCTGGGCAGCAGGAGTAAAACTCCATCTCAAAAAAAAAAAAAAAAAAAAAATCAGTGCATGAGATTAATGGCAGATGAGAAATAGCTAAAGAAAGAATTGATAATCTGAAAGGTAGATTAGAAGAAACCCTCCAGAATAAAGCATAGCATATGAAATAGGAAATAGAAAAAGAAGGTAAACATTGAATCAGAAAAGGTATTTAATAATAGTAATAATAACGGTGATATACATATATATACACATACATTCATACATACATATACTTCTAGCAAACTAAAACTAAAAGGTAACTTTTTTTCTTTTTCTTTTTCTTTTTTTTTTTTTTTTGAGACAGAGTCTTGCTCTGTCGCCCAGGATGGAGTGCAGTGGTGTGATCTCAGCTCACTGCAAGCTCCGCCTCCTGGATTCATATCATTCTCCCGCCTCAGTCTCCCGAGTAGCTGGGACTACAGGTGCCTGCCATCATGCCTGGCTAAATTGTTTTTTTCTTTTTTCTTTTTTTTGGTATTTTTAGTAGAGATAGGGTTTCACCATGTTAGCCAGGATGGTCTCGATCTCCTAACTTCATGATCCACCCGCCTCAGCCTCCCAAAGTGCTGGGATTAGAGGCGTGAGCCACCGCGCCGGCCGAAAGGTAACTTCTTTAATCTGAGAATGTTCTCTTTCAGGTCAGGAACAAGACAAAAATGGTTCTTATCAACACTTCTATTAAATACTGTAATGGAAGTTCTAACCAGTGCAGCAAGGCAATAAAAATAGGCAAAAGGTATAAGCACTGGTAAAAAGAAGCAAGATTGTCATTCATAGGTAGCAATATCCTAGACATGGGCAAACTAATGTAATGTACAGAAAAATTATTAGAATTGATAGTACTCATATTAATATGTATTAATATTAGTATACCCAGGTTGCTTATAAAATCAATAAAAATTGTATTTTTATGTTCTAGAAAAAATAAGACACAATTTTTTTAAAGATACTATTTTCAATAGCATCAAAGACACCAACTATGTAGAAATGAATCTGGCAAAAGGTTGTATAGGACCTCTGCAAAGAAACAATAAAACTTTGTAAGAGGCTGCTCTGCCTATGGAGTAGCCTTTCTTTATTCTTTTACTTTCTTAATGAAAAAAAGACAAAACAACTTTATGAGAGAAATTAAAATTAAAGAAGACCTAAGTAAGTGAAAATGTATGCTATGTTCTTCATTTTGCAAAGCTCTCCATTCTTGCCAAATTTATTCATATATTCATTACAATATTAAACAACCCTCAACAGGACTTCTGTTTTAGAAACTTGGCAAATAGTTTCTAAAATGTAATGCAAAGGTTCAAGAGTTAAAAAGACACTTATGAAGAAGAACAACAAGATAGGAGGACATTCTCTATAACAACACTCATTACAAAGTTATAATATCTAAGTTACGATAGTACCTGTCCACGGACATAGACAAATAAAATGGAATGGAGGGTTCAGAAGTGGATTTAGAGACGCTTGCCTATGGCACAGATGGAACTGCAAAACAGTGGGAAGGACAGAGCTTACAACAAAAGGTACTGGGACAACTGGATATCCTTATGATAAGTAATATTAGACATTTACCTCACACCATTAAAAAGAACAAGTCTAGGATTATGGGTCTGAGTATTAGAGGCAAAATTATAAAGCCTTTAGAAGATTAAAAGGAAAATGGATTCATGACTGTATTAGTTCATTTTCATGCTGCTGATAAAGACATACCAGAGACTGGGAAGAAAAAGATGTTTAATTGGGTTTACAGTTCCACATGGCTAGGGAGGCCTTAGAATCATGATGGGAGGTAAAAGGCACTTCTTACATGGTGGCAGCAGGAGAAAAATGAGGAAGAAGCAAAAGCAGAAACCCCTATAAGCTCATCAGATATTGTGAGACTTATTCACTATCACGAAAATAGCACAGGAAAGAACTGTCCCCGTGGTTCAATTACCTCCCACTGGGCCCCCTCCCATAACACATGAGAATTCTGAGAGATACAATTAAAGTTTAGATTTGGGTGGGGACACAGTCACACCATATCATTCCACTCCTGACCCCTCCCAAATCTCATATCCTCACATTTCAAAACCAATCATGCTTTCCCAACAATCCCCCAAAGTCTCAACTCATTTCAGCAATAACCCAAAAGTCAAAGTCCAAAGTCCCATCTGAGACAAGGCAGGTCCCTTCTACCTACCTATAAGCCTAGAAAATCAAAAGCAAGTTAGTTACTTACTAGATACAATGGGGGTACAGGCATTGGGTAAATAGAGCCATTCCAATGGGAGAAATTGGCCAAAACAAAGGGGCTATAGGCCCCACGCAAGTCCAAAATCCAGCGGGGCAGTCAAATCTTAAAAGTTCCAAAATGATCTCCTTTGATTCCATGTCTCAAATCCGGGTCACAATGATGCAAGAGGTGGGTTTCCATGATCTTGGGCAGCTCTGTCCCTATGGCTTTGCAAGGTACAGCCTCCCTCCTGGCTGCTTTCATGGGCTGGCAGTGAGTGTCTAAGGCTTTTCCAGGTGCAAGGCGCAAGCTGTTGGTTGATCTACCATTCCGGGTTCTGGAGGATGATGGCCCTCTTCTCACAGCTCCATTAGGCAGTGCCCCAGTTAGGACTCTGTGTGGGGGCTTCAACCCCACATTTCCCTTCTGCACTGCCCTAGCAGAGGTTCTCCATGAGGGCCCCACCCCTGCAACTTTTGCCTGGACATCTATGACTTTCCACACGTCTTCTGAAACTGAGGCAGAGGTTTCCAAACTTCAATTCTTGACCTCTGTGCACCCGCAGGCTTAAACATTACATGGAAGCTGCCAGGGCTTGGGACTTGCACCCTCTGAAGCCACAGACTGACCTGTACCTTGGCCCTTTTTAGTCATGGCAGGAGTGACTGGGATGCAGGACACCAAGTCCCTAGCACAGGAACCCTGGGCCCAGCCCACAAAACCATGTTTTCCTCCTACACCTCTGCCCTGTGATGAGATGGGCTGTTGTGAAGACCTCTGACATGCCCTGGGACATTCTCCCCGTTGTCTTGGGAATTAACATTCAGCTCCTTGTGACTCACGCAAATTTCTGCAGACAGCTTGTATTTCGCCTCAGAAAACGGGATTTGCTTTTCTATTGCATTGTCAGGTTGAAAATTTTCTGAACTTTTATGCTCTGTTTCCCTTTTAAAACTGGATGCCTTTAACAGAACCCAAGTCACCTCTTGAATGTTTTGCTGCTTAGAAATTTCTTCTGCCAGATACTAAATCATCTCTCTCAAGTTCAAAGTTCCACAAGTCTCTAGGGCCGGGGCAAAAAAAGTCACCTTTGCTCCAGTTTCCAACAAGTTCCTCATCTCCATTTGAGACCACCTCAGCCTGGACCTTCGTGTTCATATCACTATCAGCATTTTTGTCAAAGCCATTCAACAAGTCCCTAGGAGGTTCCAAACTTTCCCATATTTTCCTGTTTTCTTCTGAGCCCTGCAAACTGTTCCAACCTCTGCCTGATACCAGTTCCAAAGTCACTTTCACATTTTTGGGTATCTTTTCAGCAACACTTCACTCTACTGGTACCAATTTACTGTATTAGTCCATTTTCATGCTGCTGATGAAGACATACCTGAGACTGGGAAGAAAAAGAGATTTAATTGGGCTTACACTCCCACATGGTGGGGAGACCTCAGAATCATGTCAGGAGGCAAAAGGCACTTCATACATGGTGGCAGCAAGAGAAAAACGAGGAGGAAGCAAAAGTGGAAACCCCTGATAAATCCATCATATTTCATGAGGTTTAGTCACTATTATGAGAATCGCATGGGAAAGATCAGCCCCTATGATTCAATTACCTCCCACTGTGTCGCTCCCACAACACGTGGGAATTCTGAGAGATACAATTCCACTTGAGATTTCAGTGGGGACACAGCCAAACTATATCAATGACTTTGAAGTCAGGAAATTATTTCTTACATAAAATATAAAAGAACTAACCATAAAAGACAAAGATTGATAAATCAATTACATAAAAATTGTAAATGTTTCTTAACTGAAAGATACTATTAACAGAATGAATATGAGTGATACAGGGCTGGAAAACATACCTGAAACACCCATATAACCCACAAAGAACTAATATGGAAAATATTTAATGAACAAGTACAAATCACTAAGAAAAAGTGGGGTAACACAATAGAAAAAAATGAATGAATGACTTAAGCAATTTCACAAAGAAAAAATCCAGATAGCCATTAAACATGCTGAAAGTCCCTCAATTTAATTAGAAATCAGAGAACTGAAAGTTAAAACTACAATGAAATATCACGACACATTTTAAAAACCAGATTGGTTTAAAAAATACAGTAGGATGATAGAAATATTCACAAGGATGTGGAACAGCAGGATCTTTTATATGTAGCTGGTACAAGTTCTGGTACAAGCTTTTTAGGAAAAAGTGTGGTGGTACCTTGCAAAGTTGCAGAGATACATATTCTATACTGTTAGGTATGGACCCCTGGACCCCAGAGAAGTGTGTATACCAGGGAACGCATATAAAACTGTTTATTGCAACATTGTTTCTAATAACCATGAAGTAGAGATAACCCAAATGTCTACCAACAGCAAAACGGATCAATAAATGATGGTACACAATGACCACACATAACAAAATATTGGGGGAAAGATACCAAACACAGTACAGTAACATACTACTTGATTCTATTCACCAGAGTTCAAACACAGGCAAAACTAAATTATATTACTCAGGGATGCATATCTAGTGGTAAAACCAAGGAAATGATTGACACACAAGTTTGTTTATAACGAGGGAAGGTAAGGGGTTGGGATAGGGTGAAGCTACATCAAGTATTTGAATAAAGGGTAGAGCATGGTAAAGGTGCACCTGGGAGACATGTGAGATGCAGACATGCAGGTTGAGGTGAGGCACAGAGGAGAGGGAGCTGAAGGATGGCAGGTGGCTGAGGAAGGCACAAGCTGGGAGCACCAAGATAAGCTGGGGAAGAAAGGAGGCTGGCTGTGAGGAAGGACTGGGCACAGGCTTACCCCACCACTCAGGACAGTTTGTCAGTATATAATCACATTTCATCCCATGGTCTCTAATCTACCTTACTGCAAAAGTTTCCTAATATATCTGCCAGCTTCTTCGCTTGTCCCATCGTCCATTATCAAGCCAACAGTTCGACTGTTTAGCCAGAGCATGTCATCCTCTGCTTACTCCAGCCACACTGTTCTAATTGCTGTTCCTTGAATACATCAGCATGGTGTTTATGCTTGCTGTTCCCTTTGCTTAGAATATACTTCCCCTAGAATTGAGTCTCAGGATTTGACTCAATTGCTGTCTTCTCAATAAGGCTCTCCATAGATAGTTCCATCTAAATTATCATTTCCCTCCTTCCCCACGTTCTATCCTTTTCTTTGCTTAATACTTTTCTCCCTAGCACTGTTTGCACTCTTGTACTATTTATTATATATTTTGTTGATATATCTTGTTAGTCATCTTAACTTGCATTAGAAATGAAGCTCCACAAGGGTTGGGATTTTGGAATCTTTTCCACAATTTGATTCTCTAATATTTGGAAGAATGCTAGCGTATACTCAGCACTCACTAAATATTTGTTGGATGAATGAATCTATCCATCCATCCCATAATGAAAGTAGAAACCTTTTATTTCTTTCAATTATTTGGCTTTCTTCTCCTTCATCCAGTTCCGCCCATTCAACTTTCTCAATATCCCTCTACTCCTTTATCTCCACCTCCATCACCATCACTCTAGTTCAGACCACATCATCTGTCACTGAGACAATGGCAATAGAAGCCTGACTCCCCGCCTCTAGCCCTCTCTCCATAAAATCCATCTCTGCCCCTAACATTCCCAACTATAAGACTGATCCTCTTTTACATATATTTTGTTTTTTAAAGAGATGGGGTCTCACTATATTGTCCAGGCTTGACTGGAACTTCTGGGCTCAAGTAATCCTCCTGCCTCAGCCTCCCGAGTGGCTGGTATTACAGGCATGTGCCATGGTCCCCAGCTCCCAGGCTGATCTTAAAACATGTCCCTCTTCTAATAAAGGCTTCCAATGGCTCCTCATCACACAGGTAGAGAAAAACTCCTGCTCCTTGATGTTGCACACAAGGCCCTGCAAGATTAGCACACTCCTAGTTCTCTAGCCCTTCTCTCATTACACTCTGATTCATACCTTAAAAATAAGAACCACTGAACTGCTTTTGCATCCTGAAACATTGTTTCTGATCTAAGGAAGACTGACTCATCTCTTCCCAATGTCTAGAGGGTCCTCCCCCTTCTCATTTTACCCAGCTAACAATCCCATCCTTGAACAATTCGTTCAAAGGGTTGCCTCTTTGGTGTTTATATGGCTGCCTTCCTCCTTAGGCTATGTGCTGTCCTCTGTGCTACCGTAACCTCTTATACATGTCTCTCCCATGGTATATAGTGCACTCCATAATAGCCAAATGTTTATGTGTATGCCTCCTCTACTGGAATCTGAGATCCCTGAGGATGAATTACTCATCTCTGAATGCCAGTGCCTGTCATAATGTCTGGCACAAAGTAGGTGCACAAAAACCATTTGTTGAATGAGTAAACAAATAAATTATACCATATAAAAGAAAAATAATTTTTGTAATAATCACTAAGTATATTACTAACAAGCAACTTGTGTCACTTTCAAATACCCACACATTCAACATATGTCTTTTATAAACTCCATCTCTTGTGAAAGTAAAGAAATAGGCACAGAGCCCAGAAGAATCACGTTTAACATGTCATTTATGGTCTTTTCATGCCCAGAAAGTTGATTCTCTTTATTATAAACGCCTCAGGCACTGAAAAATCACTTTTTTCATTTTTTTATTCAACTTTATCCCTTTGCTAGTCTGCCTCTCTCATCCACAAGAAGAACTTTCAGCAAGCCACTATAACCAAATAAAACATTTATTATAATAAAACAATATTGGAGAAACTCAATATACATTATTTTAGACATTTACAAAATAGGGATTTTCTCAAACAGTCTTCAGCGAAAATACTCTGATGGGAATTCATTTGGTTATAATCAGCTTGGCAAGGAATACCAAGCAGGCACTGGATTCAGAGAATGATACGCTCCACTAGGTGGAAATGTACTTCAATACTGCAGATACCAAAACAGAGATTTCCTTCAACAACTAATATATTTAATTACTCCATTATCACCCACATAATTCTATGAAAATAAACGATATATTTAAAAGTATCATCTGTACATTTGCAAACTTTCCATTCTGACCTTGAAATTCTCTTGATAAAAGCTTTCCTGTGCCATCTGGAGCTAAGAGCAAGAAATCAAGACTTGAGTCTTTCTAACCAATTATTCCCTCATTCACTGCCTAAAGTTTCCCCAATCAAACAATGCCAGGGTAAAGGGCAAACTACAAAAGGCAGTTAGATCTGCCTTCTGAGTTTCTAGCTGGAGAAAAGTATATATAGAAACCAGAATGAGCTCTGGTGTTATGCAATCTATAGGGATTGCCTAAAATAGACTCAGATACATTAATGGCATGAGCAGATTTTACAATACAATGTTTAAAAACACCATCAAGAATATATAAAAGCCAGATGTAAGCTATTTGAAATACAAGTAAATTATCAGAGAACATAAAGGAGTACACAAGATTCCTCCTATAGCACTTTTTAAAATAAAGTCAATTTGTTACAAATGCAGCATATTCAAAGGTATAGTAAATTAATGCTGTGTTTATTGAGTACCCATTATGGATTAGGACTGGTGTTAGGCATTAGTGATACAAAACTCAATAATAAATGTACCCTTCCTTTCATATGTTTGAGTCCAGAAATAGACATACAAACAAATATGTATATCAGATATAATAAATGTAATATGGGAGATGAGCACTAGGAAGACAATATGGGGGGTGGGGGAGGAGCACATTCACAATATCTATGACATTATTGTAAAGAGCAGATCTCCAGAGAAAGTTGCACTGGTAATATACTCTCATAGGAGCCAACACACCTTGCACTTATCTGCACATTAGGTTGCACCATATGATATTGCTGATATTATGCCATTCCTGACCTATAGAAACAGTAAATTGACACATTTTAACCTATTTGTTTCTAAAGCAAAGTTTCATTTATTTATTCCACAAATATTTGGCAATCACATAGCAAGTGCAGGTAGGGAGGATAAAGAGAAGGTACAGTAGATGGAGACTAAGAGAAGCCAAGGACCACTTAATGAAATGTTTTTTCCCCTAAAATTTCCCCTGAAACAATATCATAGGCTTAGCCCTCCAGGAGAACTGTGCTGATCAGAGGACCGTGTGGTTGGCCTTAGAGATAATAAGCCATAGAGAATCTTTGTGAGAATACCTGAAGCAGAGGTAGAGTCTTAGAAAGAAAGGTACCCCCAAATTCCTTGCTGGCAACTCACAACCCTGGAGTCTGCTAGTTGTCCCTGTTATTTTATTCTCTCCTTACTTCATAGTAATAATCTCTGAATTTTGGCTGGCATCAACTACCTAAAATAGACTGCATTGCTCAGCTTGCAGCCAGGCATGGCAAGTATAAGTAGATTCTGCCTCACGCAGGTAGTGAGAACAGAATGTGCAACTTCTGGAAAACAAATGAGGGCCATGGATGTGACCTCCCTTCCTTCCTTCCTTCCTTTCCTTCCTTTCCTTCCTTTCCTTCCTTTCCTTCCTCCCTTCCGAATTGGAAATCCTTCCCCACCAAGCCCCCTGGCAAGGACTGATTTATTTTATGTTCCTATAGTTTTGTCTTGCCAAAAGATCACGTAAGTGAAACCATATGGAATGTAGCCTTTTGTGTCTCACATATTTTGTTTAGCATGATACATTCAAGATTTGTCCATGTTGTTGCTTGTATCAGTAGTGTGTTACTTTTTGTTGCTGAGTAATATTCCATTGCATGGAAGTATCACACCTTGTTTATCCTTTCCCTGGTTGAAGCCATTTGGGTTGCTTCCAGTTTTAGCAATTATAAATAAAGTTGCTATAAATATTCACTTACAAGTTTGTGTGTCAACATAGATTTCCAGTTTAAATGAATAAACACCCATGAGTAGGACTACTGGGTCATGTGGTAAGTGTGTGTTTAATAGTATAAAGAACTGCCAAAACCAGCCAAAATAGTATAAAGAACTGCCAAAATCATATAAAGAACTGCCAAGATTATGCCTGTAATCCTAGCACTTTGGGAGGCCAAGATGGGTGGATCTCTTGAGGTTAGTAATTCTAGACCAACCTGGGCAACATGGTGAAACTCTGTCTCTACTGAAAATACAAAAATTAGCCAGGCGTGGTGGTTGGCACCTGTAATCCCAGCTACGCGAGAGGCTAAGGCATGAGAATTGCTTGAACCCAAGAGGCAGAGGTTGCAGTGAGCTGGGATCTCACCACTGCACTCTAGTCTGGGTGACAGAGCAAGACTGTCAAAAAAAAAAAAAAAAGAAAAAAGAAAAAAGAAACCTGCCAAAATGTTTCGCAAAGTGACCATGTTGCTTTGCATTCTCCGCCAGCACTGTATGAGAATTCCACTTAACAATATTTGACACGGTCAGATTTTTTAGTTTAGACTTTCTGATAGGTAATACTAATATCCCACTGTGGTTTTAACCTGTGTTTTTCTACTAATTAGTGGTACTGAACATCTTTTCTTGTTTTATTTGCCATATATCTTCCTTGGTGAAGTGACTGAATATTCTGTTCTTTTTAAAAATTGAGTTGTTTCTTATTAAGTTTCAAGAAATTTTAATAAATTCTGTACACGACTCTTCATTAGACATGCAATTTGCAAATATTTTCTTCCAGTGGATGGCCTGTCTCTTTATTATCTTAGCAGTGTCTTTCAACAATTTTGAAGATGTCCAATTGGTCAATTATATCTTTTAGGGATAGTGCATTTGGTGTCGTATCTCAGAAATCTTTGCCAAAACCAAGATCGTAACAATTCCCCCAAGTCGTCTTCCCCCATGTTTTGTAGTTTTCAGTTTTACATGTGGGCTTATGATCCATTTTGAGTTCATTTTACATAGGGTAGAAGTATGTATTAAGGCTCATTTATTTTTGCATCTGGATATTCAATGGTTCACACCGTTTTTTCATAGGACTACCCTTTCTTCATTAAATTGACTGTGTATCTTTGTTGAAAATCAACTGACTTGAGATGTGTGGATCTATTTCTGGACTCTCTATTCTGTTCCACTAGACATGTTTAAATTTTTTTAATAGCTATGTATTTATTTTTAACAGATATTTTGAGAACATTGGCTTTCCAACTCCAAGTTGTAACTTCGCCTCCTAAATTACCCAGTACTTGAGATTATGGTTGCCTGAAATTTTGTTGCATAAAGTCATTCTAAAATGCAAACATCTATATTCCAGACCAAGTATCCTCATTTGCAAAACACCATGTGAGATGTTATGACTTGCCACAGAAATACAAGGCCCTCATTATAAAGAATATTAAAAAGTACAGCCTCTTTCAAACTTTACAAAATAGACCCCAATGCAGACAGATATACTTTAAAAACTAAGACATTTTAAGAGCAGTGCTACTTGGAATATTTTACTTGGAACTAATATGTAGATTCATCAAGTCCTCGAACCCTGGGAATTTCAATTAGCTACCTGCCAAGAGCCACAGATAGTGCAATATAGCTGTATAGAGGAAATGCCATCTGCTGCTGTGACCAAAAATCACTCTGGCATTGATGCCTATGGTTCCTCAGAGCTCTCTTTCTTCTGCCAATATTGTATCCATGGTTAACCACAGGAAACTTCTCCATAAATGCCCCCGACTGCAGTGACTATAGGGAAGCTGATAATGCAAAGAATTCATCACTAGCACTGATTATGCTAATGATGCACAGCACAATTGACCACACCAAAATACTCATGAACAACTGCCTTAAATTGGTAGAAACTATTGAATCCTTGCCAGTTCCCACAGTAAACTGGACACCTAAGTTCCTCCAACTATGTTGTTTTCTCTTCTCTTATCAAGGAAGTATATTGTGTGGAGATCCCTAATGCTCCAAAAGAAGCAACTTGCTGTACCTCCTGAGCAAACACCCCCTAAATGATGTCAGAGTACAAATGAAAGTAAATTACATCTACAGATGTTGATATATCCTTATTATATGCATCTCCTTCCCTATACCTCGTCACTTGGGCCATGTGACTGATGGATGAGCTTTTTGTGATTACCTCTGTTTCAAAGGTGATCCAACATAGTGTGTGCCTGCAAGATCTATTTCAGCTTGGACCAGGAGAATGATGAATCATTACTGATTCTGTCTGCTGTTCATCTTTAACCTGCAGCCAGCAAGAAGGCCTGTCAAAATAGCACAGCAGGACCCAGACACCCTCTGTGTCAGAGTTTTCAGTTGCACACAGCAGAATCCACCCTAGATAGCTTAGCAGAATGTATTAATTATGGAAGCTCCAGACTAAGCTTCCAGAAATAACATCCAGAACCATGTACCACAGGTAGAAGCCACACTGTCTCTGGCACAATTGGGAAGTTGTTGCATCACCAGTGACTCAGAACAGACTGCCTTCATGTGTGACCACACCAGCAAAACGATGGCCATGCCATATCTGTCTCTTCATATAACTCCCTTTCTCTTTACCCATCTGAATTAGTCTGTTCTTATGCTGCTAATAAAGATATACCCAAGACCAGGTAATTTATAGAGGAAAAAGGTTTAATTGACTCACTCTTCAGCGTGGCTGGGAATCCTCAGGAAATTTACAGTCATAGCGGAAGGGTAAGCAAACATGTCCTTCTTCACATGGTACCAGGAGAGAATATGAGTGCCCAGCGAAAGGGGGAAGCCCCTTATAAAATCATCAGCTCTGGTGAGAACTCATTCAGTATCAGGAGAACAAGATGGGGGAAACCACCTCTGTGATTCAATTATCTCCACCTGGTCCCTCCCACAACATGTGGGGATTATGGGAACTACAATTCAAGATGAGATTTGGGTGGGGACACAGTCTAACCATATCACCATTGTTTTCAGGAGTTTGACTATCAAGTGCCTAGGTGTTTTTTTTTTTGGTGTGTTTGTCTACTTTGGTGTTTGTTGAGCTTCTTAAAAATATAGGTTGATGTCTTTCATTGGATTTGGTAAGTTCTTAGGTATTATTTCTTCAATACTGCCTCTATTTTATTCTCTCTCTCCTTTTTCTGGGACTTTAATTACATATATAATACAACTTTTAACCATGTTCCACATCTCTCTTATGTTCTCTGCTCTATTCTTTCATTTTATTATTTTTTCTTTATGTGCTTCAGTTGGAATACTTCTATTGGCTTGTCTTCAAGGTTACTAATTCTGTCTTCTGTTATGCCCCATCTACTGATAAAGCCAATTCAATAGAAATTTAAGACATTATATTTTACATTTCTAGAATTTCCATTTGACCCACTTTTATATCTGCAAATTCTCTACTGAAATATATACTTTCACTCATTTTTTCCATTTTTACTTCTACTTTCTTTAACAAATTAATCATAATTATCTTGAGGTTCTTGTCTTTTAACTACAAATATCTGGATAATCTCTGAGACAGTTTCTTTCCTTGATTATCTATCTGTCACTTTTCCTGTTTCTTTGAATGTTTGGTAATTTTTATTATATTTTGGACATTGCAAATGATATTTTGTAGAGCCTCTGGGTTATGCTGTTTTCCTCTAAACAGTGTTGAGCCTTAGTCAGGAAGGCACTTAAGCTGCCAGAAAATCTTCTGAATCTACTGATGCTTTATTTTGGCCTTTTAGAGGGTAAGTCTGTTTCTATTTTCTTCATAATCCTAGAGTACAGCCCTTACCCCTGCGGCATGGCCTTTCTAGGGTCTCAGCTGAATGTCTAGAGAGTTCACGAAGATTTCTCTACTTTGACTAAATTAGAACTCCAAGACCTACACCTCCCCAGGCCTGTGTCCTGTGATCTCTGAAATCTCTATTTGGTTCTCAGCCTTCTAGTCATTGTTCTCTGTTTGTCTTTTAGTATCTCATCCTGTGCATTCAGAACTTAGAAGCTGATAAAGACGCAAGGAATATTTTTATATACATTTTGAGGCTCTTTATATGCCAGTCCTTCATCTCTAGTATCCTGCCCCCAAATCATATTTGCCTTTGCAGCCCAAACTCCAATCTCTGCTTCTTTTACCTATCAAGACTATCATCCTCTGCTTAGGCTGTTTCTATCCACCTCATATTGAAAGATGACCTCAAGAAGAAATCCAGGGTGAATATGAGGCTCATTTTTAAAACTTCTCTTATTTTGAAAATCTCATCCATACACTGGTTATCCATTGCCTGCAAACATTTTTATATCATTTTGTCAAGTTTCTATAGTTGCTTACTGTGTGAGGGTGAGTCTAAGTATGACATCAGCCATTCATCATCCTTGGAATTGAACTCAGAAAATTCTATTTGAATTAAAGTACTGCTCAAATCTGATTTGTGAAACCTAAATCCAAGTCTGCTCTCCAACAGCAAAGGAGGCTGAAATCTGTGCAGAAGGCGGGTTATAGAAGGAACTGATACTGTGGAGAACTACCAAATGTGGAGAGAGAGTTCAAGTGATACTTACTCAAAAAGGTATCTTCCATCTCAACATTATCTGATTTTCTTAACTACTTGTGGCTGCTTGACTGGGTCATACAATCAGCTAGAGAGACAACAAGGAGCACAAAAACAAATGAAATGAAGAAGAAAACTAAGTGCCTGGTGACTTTGTTCATGCCTAAAATATACCTCAATTTTATGGGTAGTCAGGTTTTATTTTTAAAACTACATTTGGCATCTCGGAATATTCAATGTTGACAATTCAGTCTTGTACTTTACTTCTTGATGACTTTGCACATCATATACTTGTTTCAACAGCAAGTTTCCTAAGAAATACATTAGAAAGAAGGTAGTGAGGAGAGTACTGTATCAGGAGGTATTGGGAAGAAGAAACAAAATGCCTAAGGCTTATCCACTTCACTTCAGCGAGTTACTGAGCACCTGTCTAGGTGAAAATCTAGGGCAGGGGTAGGGGGAGGCTTACACCAAGATGAATAAGATGGTGTTCTGCTTGCACTTCTGTTGGGGAAATAGAGTTTTCAGTGTGACATAATCATAATCACAGGCAAGCCAGAGTTATGTACCAGGAGTTAGGGAGAACAAAGAATGCATTGACTCTAGTCAGGGATTCAACAAAGTCTTCCTGTATCAGACATTTGAGCTGAATTTTGAAGATGAATGAGATTTATTCAGACAAAGAAAGGTAAGAGAGGCATTCCAGGCAAAGCCAATAATAGCAACAACAAAGGCACAGAGACAGGAAATAGAAAGTTGTACTGTGCAGAGGTAGAGTGAGAGTGAATTACAAGGAGTTTGATATCTCTAAATTGTAATGTGTAAAGTGGAGTATGTCAAGAAAGGAGGCTGGAAAGAAAGCCGGGGTCCAAATTATTGAAAGCCTGGACAGCCATGCCACAAAGTTGGACGATTACTGTAAGCAAATGAGATGGTATCATCAGGGAATGGCATACCTGAATTATAGTTTTTTTTAAGAGACAGGGACTCACTCTGTCACCCAGGCTGAATCAAAGTGCAGTGATGCAATCATAGCTTACAGTAACCTTGAACTCCTGGCCTCAATAAATCCTCCTGCTTCAGCCTCCTGAGTAGCTAGAACCACATGCACGCACCACTACCCCTGGCTATTTTTTAAACCCTTTTTTGTAGAGATAGGATCTTGCTCTGTTGCCCAGGCTGGTCTTGAACTCCTGGCTTCAAGCAATTCTCCCACCTTAACCTTCCAAAGCACTGGGATTACAGGCATGAGCCACTGGGCTTGGCCTGAATTGAATTTTAGATAGAGCATTATGCCTGCAATTTAGAGAAACGGTTTCTCAAGGGCAGAATGTGAAACATAGCCATGAGAGGTACAATAGCTCAGGAACAATGGCCAGGGCTTCATGATAGAAAGGAAGGGGCAGATAGATAAAGTTTTCAAAAGTACATAAATGGCTATGAAGGTAAGAGAAAAGAGGAAGCGGAATTTCAAGAAAGAAGTGAAAATTTACCACAGGAAAATGAGGATTTCTATTTTGGACACTGAATTTGAGGCATTCAGCCTTCTAAGTTGATATAATCAGCATGTAGCTGGATACATGAAGCCAAAGAGAGAACTGTGCAGAAATGGGAATAGAGATCTGAGAGCAGTTAGCGTATCAGGGTAGGCGGAATCACGAGGAGGCTTAGTGGCCAATGAAGTAAAGAAATAAGACCAAAGAACAAGGACAGAAAACTGGAAGGCTCCAGGGTTTTAGAAGTGGGCAGACAATGGGAAATACACAGGAAGACTAAGAACCACTGTAAGATATGGCAAGATAGGTTTTATAGAAGCTGAGGGAGTAAAGAATGTCAAAGAGTAGGTCATCAACAAGGAAGTGAAGGGGAGAGGTCCAGGAGGATCAGGATGGAAGAGTCTTGCTGGATTAGGTAACATGGTGATCACTGGAGACATTAAGGGGTGGAGAAGATTTCAGTAGACTGAGAAGTCAGAAATTCTTGGGACAATAATGTAGACTATTCTTTCAAAGGATTGATTTCAAATGAAAGAGTAGAGCTAGGGACTGCCCAAGACCTTGAGGATGACAAGAGAAGACTTCTTTGGATAGTCTTTTACTTAGCCATGTTTATAGGCTAAAGGAAACACTACAAAGAATAAGAGAGACAAAAATAAAGAAAGGTGATAATCACTAGCATCACATTTCTAAAGTAGTTAGGTGGGTCACAGTTCCAGACTTTTGGGAGAAGGACTGAACTTGAACACATAGGAAACATCACACCCTTCATCTAGAGGAAGGCCAGCGCCTGGCAAGAGACAGAAAGGCATAGGGTGGTGACGAAGAAATTAGGGGTTGTTTCACTCCTCAATGACTTAATTTTCTTGCTAAAGAAGGAGGTGGCTTGTCTCCTGGGAGTCTGAGGATGAGAGTGTATGGTGTTAGGTATGGGTCCTATGGAGTGGTGACCATGGGAAAGAGTCATAAAAGGCATGGGGAGAGTGGGCAAACTAAGGACAGGACGAAAGCCTCTCATGTGGCATTGAGCATCCAGATGAAGTTAACTCTTCCCCTTTGACCACCAGGCAGCACTCAGCCACCCAGCATGGAAGCAAAGAAAGACAATTATGAGGGCCAGGCACGTGGCTCACACCTGTAATCCCAGCACTATTAGCTGGGTGTGGTGGCGGGCGCCTGTAATCCCAGCTGCTCAGGAGGCTGAGGCAGGAGAATTGCTTAAACCCAGGAGTCGGAGGTTGCAGTGAGCCGAGATTTCACCACTGCACTCCAGCCTGGTGACAGGGCGAGACTCCATCTCAAAAAAAAAAAAAAAAAAAAAAAAAAAAAAAAAAATGAGATGGCTCTGGGGAGGATGTTCCTAGCCATGCCATGGAAAGACAAGGATGCTACGGAATCGAGTGTACAGCTAACAGACTGGTTCAGGCAGTAGTCTGGGAAAACTTGGGGGATCGAAGAGCAGGTTTCATGGGAGCAGGAGATTGAGAGCTCTACTTCCTCCCTTTCCTGTCATCCTCTGGTGAGAGGCCCAAATGCCTCTGCTTGCTACAGCAACTCTTACTGACAGAAAACCAAAATGAAACAAAACAGAGACAGAGAGAGCACGAGAGCATTGTTTCAAAATTCCTTTAACACTTCTCTTAAAAGACACAAATCATCTAAATTACCCCCCAAAAGCCCTTTTAAATTCCAAGGCTGAGAACAAAATTATGGTTAAATGTTTAATTAATGTTTATTATAGCTGGCATATTAGTTTTAGAAAGGTCAAATTTATGATACAATGAAGTAATATTTTTCACACTTTGTGGGCCTACTTTATAGCACACTGGAGCCTACAGTATAATAAATATCTTCTATTATTTTGTAGAACTCTTGTATGCAAACCTTTGTGGGGCCAAGATAATATTGAATTACAAGTTGAATGAGCTGGTGTGAACCTCAGGCAAGTCACTTCATCTTTCAGGGCTCAGCTTTCAGGCTTGTAAAATGAAGGGCAGGGATAAATTGCCAAGTTTCCTTCCAGGTTAAAAAAAATTATAAGCATAGTTTAACATTTTAAATGACTGCAGAATTTATAGATTTACTTCTTTTCTTTTATGATATCGTTTTGATCCCAGATCCCAGCTATAATTTACTGAGCTCAGTCCCTCATCATGAATACAAATTCCAATGATAACACCCTCTCTAGAAAAAACAGAATCCATTTTACTACAGTGTGCTTTATGTTCTGATTTCCCCCACTGTCTGCCTGCATTTACGCTTTTCAGATTTCATCCCTGAACGTTCAGATATTTGTTTATCCTCGTGTGACCATACCTTTCTGAAGAGGCTACATGTTATGTTGTCTCTTAGAGCTGCAGCCTTGATTCAATGACTAGATGCTCTGCAGCAACCTCTGTGCATCTCAGCTTAGATTTGTCATTGAAGAGAATATCAGGAAACGCATAGAAAGCATCTATTAGGATGCCTGGTGGGTAGGGGACACTTAGTAAAGTATGCTTGGTATATGGTACAGCATGATGTGTGAGACATCATCAAAATGTGGCATTGTTTTTGTCCTCCATTCAGATGTTTCTCCAACCACCAGTTGAAAACTCAGCAGAATGCATGGCTCACTCTTGAGTTACAGAGAGGTCCATGGTAACTTTAAGTCACAAAACAGTCTTGGTTCAAAATCAGTGCCTGGTTCCAAGAGATTAGTTAGCACTTCCCTCTTCATGCAGAAGATAGCTTCTTCTTTCATTACCTAGATGCTTAAACCTTCGAGGCCCAGAGGTGGGAGGAGGAAAAGAAAAGGAGGGCTAAAGAAAAGAAAAGCAAAGTTCTCAGTTGATGGGTGACTGACACTGTCCTAAGTAAGCTAGGCTGGAGGTTCATGCTGACCCTTGCCCTCCAAGCAGTGCTGTTGCCTTGATTGCTAGCTGGGTTTTCCAGGAAAGATGCTCCTGATATGGGTCATGCTCATTTACCTTTGACTAGCCATTTCTTTTCTATCCATCAGGTTCCCATTTATTGTTGTTCCATCCCACTGTCTTTGGGGTCCCCTTACGTCTGGCAGGAACCCTGTTAGGCGGAAAAATCTTGGGCAGAATATCTTTGATAATGGCCCTTTACCATTAGCCAGTGATTTCTTAAATAGGACAAAAACGATTGATGAATTATATTTCATTAGGAGCTATGAGCTTCCATTTAGGCGTAGAAAGTTAGACAGAATATTGTTCTCACTTTAACCACAAGGAAAAGCTGAATCACCTACATCAGGACTTTTCTTGAACTTCTCAGAGAGCAGAGGTCACAAGGCAATAAATTAATCTGAAATTTAAGGAAAGATAGATGCCTCCAAAGAGAGGCAGGATGTGACAACTGGCTTACTTGCCGCAGAGCATCTGGGGAGATGAGGCCACTATGGAAGTCAGAAGACTGCAGCTAAAATGTTGTAATAAATTGACAAATTTTAATGATTTACAAGTTTTAATGACTTCACAGAGCATGAGAATATAGAACCTGTGGAAGCTACAAACACAAGAGGAATTTGCACCCACTCTCAGGCTTTTCTCCATAGATCTTACAGAGTACTCACAAAAAAAAATCAGAGTCAGGGTAGGAGAGTAGAGAAAGCATCCTATGGCAGTGCAGATCTGCCAGAGAGGATCCAAAGTCCTATAGAATGAACACCTATCACTGCTGGAGGAAAAGCCACAAACCCACTAGGGTACAAGTGGGGACCCATCACAACTGGGAGAAGGAAATGGAGAAATGCTCTTCTCCTGGGGGAGGTGCAGGAAACTGTCTCCCTCACAAGAACATCAAAATCATGAGGCAGAATTTGTCTGCATGAGAAAAAGAGCAGGATTGCTGTGTAGGCCCTTAGCCCCAAGACCCAGGGACACAGGCCCTGCCTGAGACTGAGGCTGAACCAGTATTGCAGAATGCCCCTTCCCCTACCAGGCTAGCAAGTGTCTAGTAACAATCTAGTGCAGGGGAAGGAACAAGCGTGTGGCAGGGCCAGGCCCAGTGGCTCACCTGCAATCTCCAGCTTTGGGATTGCTTGAGGCCAGAAACTCAAGACCAACCTGGGCAACATAGCAAGACCTCGTCTCCACAAAATATTGAAAAACTGAAAAATTAGCCAGGCATGGTAGTGCACACCTGTGGTCTCAGCTATTTGGAAGACAGAGGCAGGAAGATCACTTGAGCCCGGGACATCTAGGCTGCAGTGAGCTATGACTGCATCACCACATTCCAGCCTGGGCAATAGAGTGAAACCCTGTCTCTTAAAAATAAGGAAAAAAAAAAAAAAGGAGGGACACCCTCTGAGGCACAGGCTCACCAGGAAGCCTAAAGTCTACTCCCACTATAAGCAAGGTAACATTAATCACCAATAACTTGAAACAACTGATGAACGGAAAGACTGTAACATAGATATGTCATAGAATACTACTCAGCAATAAAAAAGAACAAACCATTGATACAAACAACATGGGTGGATCTAAAATGCATTATGCTAAGTGAACAAAGCCAGACTCAAAGGCTACATACTGTTGAGTTACACTTACATGACCTTCTAGAATAGGCAAAACTCTAAGGATAGAGAACAGAACAGTGGTTGCCAAAGGCTGGAGGTAGATGAGGGGTTGACTACAAAGGGGTGTGAAGAATTTTTGAGTGGTGGTGGAACTGTTCTATATCTTGATTATGGTGGTAGTGATACATCATGCATTTTCAAAATTCATAGAACTATGCATTAAAAATAGTGATTTTGGCTGGGTGTGGTGGCTCACGCCTGTAATCCCAGCACTTTGGGAGGCCAAGGCTGGCGGATCTTAAAGTCAGGAGATCAAGACCATCCTGGCTAACACAGTAAAACCCCGTCTCTACTAAAAAAAAAAGTACAAAAAAATCAGCCAGGCATGGTGGCAGGCGCCTGTAGTCCCAACTACTTGGGAGGCTGAGGCAGGCGAATGGCATGAACCCAGGAGGCGCAGCTTGCCATGGGCCAAGATTGCACTACTGCACTCCAGCCTGGGTGACAGAGCAAGACTCCATCTCAAAAAATTAAAAAAAAAAAAAAATAGTGATTTTACTGTATATAATATATCTCAAATACATTTAAAAATTTTAAAAAGTACTTCATTAAAATTAAGAAGTTTTGTTCATTTAAAGATGCCGTTAAGAGAGTGAGGACACAAGTCATTGACTGGGAGAAAATAGAAAGAAATAGCTCTTGCATACAGAATATATAAAGAACATACAAATAAGCAAGAAAAAGAAAAAGCACACCACCCAAAAGAAAAATAGACAAAAGACTTGAGTCGGCTTCTCACAAAAGAGGATATCCAAATGGCTAATAAACATATGAAAAGATACTTAGACAGCTTTATCCTAAGCGCAAATAAAAACCATAATGAGGTACCACTACTCAGTCACCACATTACAGGAAATTAAAGATTAGCAATACCAATGTTGGGGAAGATGTGAAGCAATTGAATTCGGTTGCAAATTTGTATAACCACTTTGGAAAACTTTTTGACAGTATTTACTAAAGCTAAACACATCTGAGCCTTATGATGTACTGATTGTGTTCCTAAGCATACTATCTATCCAATAGAAATGAATGTATATGTCCACCAAAAGACATGTTCAAGAATGTTGATAGTGCTACTATCATAATAGCAAAAACCTGAAAACGGCTCAAATTCCTGTTAATAGGAAAACATATACATATACTATGAAATACTACACAGCAATAAAGAAGAACAATGTAACATGCCACAAAGATTAAACAGATATGATGAATGCAAGAAGTACAAAGGACTATATACTATATATATATTATATATATATAGTAGTATCTCATTTGATTTATATGAAGTTCAGGAATAGACAAATATCATTTGATTTATATGAAGTTCAGGAATAGACAAAACTAATCGATGGTCATGAAGTCAGAATAGTGATTACAGGTGGGGACTGTATTTCCTGAGAAGAGGCATTAAGGGATCTTCTGAGCTGCAGGAAACATTCCAGGTTTTGATCTCAGTGGTTTTTCATGGAGGGGGGTGTGTGTGTCGTAAAGCATCATCCAAGAGTCTTTGGATCAGCATTAGACAGTTACTTTATCATTACACTTGCATTTTTGTCTAGCACCTCAGTCTGATGTGCATGTCTGTGGTTGGTATTGGATAGCTCAATCAAAACTTCAATATTAACATCCTGTTAGAGTAACTTTTTGGTTGAACCATATGAAATTATTGATTGTTGACTGTTTTTGACCTAAAGTGCACTTGTACACTTTACTACTTGTATACTGACCTCAGTACAATACAATATAAAGAAAATATCAATTTCAGCATAGCTCAACAGTTAGTGATAACGTGTGCAAAATGAATATAAACAAACTAGGAATACAATAACTTGTCATGGCCCTGGCCCCTGTGTATTTCTTATCAGCCTGAAGATGGAGAAGAAACATGTATTAGCCCTGCAGCCCATGACAGATCAGCCTTGATGCAGCTCCTATTCCTTTTAGGTCTCAAGCTTATGCAATGTCAAAAGAAATATCTTTTTGTTTTAAAAATGTGTAGATGAAACATTTTTCCTCTAATGTTTTAAAACAAAGACATTTGTTTTATATGCTCTTAATTGGTATTGCTTAATGTCTGCCAGTTGTTTTCTATCAGAGGAATAAAATTTTTTGTTGCACCATCATCTTTCTACCATATCATTTATCAGCTCAAGATTTGTGCACTTCAAGTATGTTATACCTCAATACAATTTGTTTTTAATGGCCCTGGCCAACACTCCTGGGGAGGTCATATCCACGTCAGGCCTCCAGGACTCATGCACTGTGACCCTCCTGTGGAATGCAGTTGTTCCTAGCACAACAGCCACTCTTACTTACAGTTCTGCCACTGAAGCAGTGCCTCTACTTCCCTCTGAGCATTGCTCCAGTCCTCAATCCTTCTAACAGTAAGGGTTACCTACCAACTCCCCAAGCCACCCTCAATCCAGCCCCGCTAGACATTTCTGGGTCTGAGGAGGAAGAAAACCCCATCCATTCCCCAACACTTTGCTGAGGACTCACACATAGCCCAGCAAGCTTGCCCCAGTGTATTTCATCATGAAGCCTCTCTTCTCCTCCTCACTTGGACTTTTTGCTATCTTTGATGTGAATGAGAAGTCCAAGAGTCTTTGGATCAGCATTAGACAGTTACTTTGTCATTACACTTGCATTTTTGTCTAGCACCTCAGTCTGACGTGCACATCTATGGTTGGTATTGGGTATCTCAATCAAAACTTCAATATTAACATCCTGTTACAGTAACTTTTTGGTTGAACCATATGAAATTATTGATTATTGACTGTTTTTGACTTAAAAAATGCAATTTTATACAGTTCAAACTAACAGTTTTATTCAAGATAGGCTTTTTTTTTTTTTTTTTTTTTAAAGAGAAACTGAACTTTAGGGTGAGTTTGAACAAAAGGGAAAAATTGATTCTTAAATTCCAGACAAATACTGAAACATCTGTGCAGCATCTTACCTTGGCTTTCAGATCAGCACACAATTCCTGTTGCTTTTTCTTGTCCTTAGCCAATGTGCTCTCCATTTCATGAGTTGCACAAGCCTCAATGAGTGTCAGCACAGCCTTCTGTGTAAAGTCTTTCTTATTTTTATTCCAATTTGATATCAGGATCTTTCGCTGCTCCATAGCAAAGCGAAATTGGTCACAATATTTCTCAAGTTCAATCTGAAAAGATAACAGAGGGTGAACACTTATCATGAAAATGAGCTTATATTTTGTGTCATTGTTACAAAAATGAAAAACAGAATTATAACCAATGATTTTGAAAAATTGGGGACAAATATTTAATCGTAAATACAGCAACCAGAAACCAGGTACTACCTCCAAAGTTCTGAACTCGTGGCTAATTGGTGACTGAGGACAAGTCATTTAATGTTTGTAAGTCCTTAGTTTCCTCATATAGGATGCGGTTACACCAGGTAACCTCTGAAACCACTTTCGTTTCTAAATGGTAATGATTCTATGAGCAGAAAGCAATATTTTCCCTATATTTAATTTTAAAAAAAAATCCCATCTTTACATCAGTTTTGGTATTTTAACAATTACGTCAAGTGTTTCAGTTAGACAAAATGCTAATAAACATAAAAATTGCTACCACAATCCTGAAAACTCACAATTTTACCCTTAATTACTGAAACATTCAGATGTTAGGATGCCTAAACTTAAAGTAATAATAGCAATGACACTGAGCCCTTCCCATGCTATGCTCATGAAGGACATGGCATTTTCACACTGGCAGCAGTAGCTCCTTTTGGCAGTGAATCTCAACCATGGGAATTAGCGGAGTCTTGAGGGAAGAACAGGAATGGAGAGAACCTGAGTAGCCTGGAAAACCTCTGTGGGTCGTTCCGAAACGCTCCTCAGAAAAAGGTGTGTCTTCCAAAGTTGAGAGTCACTGATTTAAATAATTCTTTATGTTGCCAGTATAGACCATGACTCTGAATTTAATACATTATTTAACCTCCAGGAGTTGTGAGAAAAGCAGCTAGCAAACAGGACATTGTATGTCCCACCTAAAATAATACTTTAGTTATAATTAGGTATGCAGTAAAACCACTTACTTGGTCGCACTTAAACTAAGTATCAGCTACTAAGATCTGTTCTGTAAACTTCTCAGCTTTGTTTCATAAAGCCAAAAATATACTTAACATCTGTAAAACATTAAGCATATACCACACAGAAATGGATGCTAATAAATCTAATGTAAGAAGTAAATGTATTCGGAGCCCGAGGAGAGCAGATCACGAGGTCAAAAGATTGAGACCATCCTGGTCAACATGGTAAAACCCTGTCATTACTGAAAATACAAAAATTAGCTGGGCCTGGTAGCCCGTGCCTGTAATCCCAGCTACTTGGGAGGCTGAGGCAGGAGAATCACTTGAACCCGGGGGGGGGAGGTTGCAGTGAGCAAAGATTGCACCACTGCACTCCAGCCTGGCAACAGAGTGAGACTCCATCTCAATAAATAAATAAATAAATAAATGAATAAATAAATAAGTAAGTAAATGTAAAAATCTTTATCATGATAATAATAGAAAAATATAAAAATCTACAAGTTATAAATGACAACTTGTCACAGAAGCAAATAGAATCAATAGGCAACAAAAGGAAAGATCTAATTTAATAAGTGAAAGTTATTTAAAAATTCAGAGTGAATTATTTATCATATAACAGGTATCTGTTACTGAATAAAGGGAGAGAGGTGAAGAGGATGAAAGAAGATGGGAAAAAATGGTCACAGTAGCTGTGTGACCCAAATTTGCTTCAGCTTTTCCATCTAAGGATGGGAACAGTACTTCTCTCATTCACTCTTCAGTGTATTCAAGGAGTTTCCATGTGATTGATACATGGTTAACTTCTATATACATGTGAGTATTGTTGTTACTTGCTTAATTTAAAACAATTACAAAAACACAGAGTATTTAAGATGCTATAGCATGACTCACTTAAAAATTAAAAGTCTGCGTGTTTGTTTATGTGTATGTTATAAGGTGAGTTATTGTGAAATTAATTAGTGACAGGGTAACTTCTGTTTTCTTGCCCTTGTGTTCTTGTTGACTAAAGAATGAAACAACAAAACAGTAATTTCCCAGTTCCTTTTTAGGAAAATATCAGTCACATCTCTGAGTTCTGTATTTGGGGTATTTGTGTCTCAGATCCATCTAGGAGGATCAAGCAGAGTTGTCGTGGTGGGGAAGAGATAAG
The DNA here is from genome assembly GCF_002776525.5 of Piliocolobus tephrosceles. Lineage (NCBI taxonomy): Eukaryota > Metazoa > Chordata > Mammalia > Primates > Cercopithecidae > Piliocolobus > Piliocolobus tephrosceles. The sequence goes on from NC_045444.1 coordinate 44,042,327, forward strand.
TAAGTACCACCCCCAGGGCAAGTGCTGGCCTCCCTGTGACTAGAAAGACTGAGGTGAAGCAGGCTCTGTGAATAGTGCAGCAGGCATTTCCTTTCAGGCAAGACCTGGAGATGGCAAAGCCCCTGAAGGTGAGCATCTGGCTGACCCAGCAGTCAAATACTAGCAGAGCAGCCCTGGGATCACAGTAAAGATCTCCACAGCAAGTAGGCACAGAGAGTGACTTCTGCCCGAGGGGGCCCTCCACCTCGTTATGGACAGGACGAACTCGAAAAAATGACCTGCACAGGCTTTCAAACCATTATATAACCCTATTATTTTCTAGAGTATAGGAAAAAATAATTTTTAAAGAACCATTTAAAATACACGTACATTGCTTAACAATTATTGACTACTAAAACAATTTAACTTGCCAGTATGTACATAGGCCCAGCACTCACCAAATCATGCCTAGATTTGTGAGGAAAATATCTTTGTAACATGTCCAGATACAGAGTCCTTCTTCCAAAGAGATCTCCAGGGTACTGATCCAAAATAGCCTGGTAAATCCAGTGGTCTTCTTCACTTAGTTGGCAGTTCCTGGAAGCAACAAAAATGTCACAACATATTACTGAGCAATCACGAAATTTGAGAGACTTAAACTGTTCAAGCTATTAGCAAGTGATAGTGACAAAGCAAAACAAGGTTTCTGTGTACTTTAAATACATTAGCCAAATTTAATGTCTGTTTCAGAAAAGTTTCTAAATTCTAATGCAATGGGTTCCTTCAATTCTTTATTTGGTCTTGCCATGAGTATCAGCCATAATTCGATTAAGTTTGATGAGACATAGTATTTCAAAAATAATTATTCTATCTTGCCTATAATGATATTTTAGAAATCATGACCAATGAATGAAATAAACACTGGGGAATAAATTATTATGTATACAGATAAAAAGGAATTTTATTTATTCAACAAGGTTCCTATGTCTAAACTGGAGAAAAGTACAAATGTAGACAGTTAAATGAGCAATTATGTAAAGGAAAAGACAGACTGAGGAAGACTTATTTAAGGTTTGACTTCAAAAGAAAGTCTAAAATTATCCATTACTTTACCTTTTAGTGCTTCATAGAGGCAATACTAAATATTGGTAGTGAAAAGATAACCAATGGCATTAAAACTACTGAAGAAATCATTTGCAAATAGGATCCCTTCAAGTCACCTTCCCAATAACATATCTACTATGCTCCAAAAAGCCTTTTTCCTTTCAGAACACTCCTAGGCACCATCCTGGTTTGCATTCTTTACAGAGTATTAGCACAGTCTTGTGCAGAGTGAAAAGTGTGCAATATCAGCTTGAATGCTAAACTGAATTAATATATTTTTATATTCTGAGTTTAATTTGCATATCATTATTCCTGTTTAATGAATTAGAATAATCACATAAAAATGTAATCAGAGGGAATATTATTAGCAACAAATACTTCTTAATCCAAGAGGAGACTTGTCATTGTTTATTTCTACTATATCAGTGGTCTTATACTTTAAAGTTAACTGTGCAGTTCAAAGGATTTCTTACATATCTTCCATGCCCCTGAAAAATATTTGACAATTTAAAACAGAATAAAACACCTCTTAAATCAGTGATACTGATGGGAATTCCAATATTCTCATACAAGATTATTATTCTGATAAATAGCAAGAAAGAAAAACTCTTTTTCAAAGAAAAAAGACCTATCTGTTTCATAATAGGGGGAAAAAAAGAGGGTTGGAGATTCTACCAGGAAGAGGAATACTCTACAGTTCTTCAGTATGACATAATAATTTATTTCAGAGAGAACTGGAAATGAATTCATTGAACACACCAAGTGTTTCAGTCCTGTCTGAATCAGTTATGCATGTACAGACAAAGGCTTCTGCAAATAAAGCAGTACAAATAGGAGTATTAAGCCAGAAGAAAGATTTGCCTGAGTAAACTTGGCATTTAAAACATCCTCAGGTTTTCATGGACAATATCTCAGGTCCTCTTTCAAGGAGCCCATCTTCATTCAGGTTAACATAAATGCATTTTAATAGCAGAGTTAGCCACATAACTTCTGCATTACCATACCACAAGTAACAAACAAAAAACAGAACTAAAGTCCATATCTTCATTAATGTTTGTAAAATGTTTTTTTAAATCAAAAAGACTTGAAAAAAGTTTGAATTTCCACCTTTTATTTGATTATAAATGTGGATGCATGGTTGTGTGTGCCCTGGGAAGGGGGAAGCAATAGAAGCTAGGTCCAACCAGTTCTCTGTTCCTCTAAATTGTGATTCATCTCTATAATGGATGCTGTTGGTACCACACCAAGATTGCCTTTATTAGATGGAATTCTTATCACCGAGATGCTGTGAGTCTTGGCAGATAACTCACAGATGCCCCTTCCTTCTCTGGAGAATTGCCCTGGACCAAGTGGGAGCTGCCTCTCCCACCCTCTTTAGAGAAGGCTACCCTCCCACCTTCTTTCAAAGGCCAACCATAACCAATGACTGACCTACCTGGAGGTACAGAAAGCCAGCCTACTTGACTCCAGAGAGGATCAACTCTATGATACCTTTGCACTCCAGTGTTTCCCCATGGGAGCAAACCATGGCCAGTCTCCCCTGACACCTTCTTGCTTACACATTTCCCTTCTTCTATTTGGCTTCCTTCACAGCCCTCCCCAAGAGAGCACCTCCCAACAAATCTCTTGTTTGGAAATCCTTGTCTCAGCTTTGTTTCAATAGAACCTACCCTAATATAATCTATAAGCAATCTTACCCGTAATTTTCAAAAATAGTTTAAATATTTTGGTGAATGGAGAAGTACTCCTAAATTATTTTCTTTCATGGTATCTCATACTGAGTGGCAGTGGAAGATTGTGGCTGTGCTCAAGGAGAAAGTGAAAATGGCAGACATTTACAAAAATGCTTTCCAAATAGAAGCACACATTAAGCAGTGTACATTGCTATAAATAAATATAGCAGCAGGAGAATTTGTGGCACTCAGTGCATTTTTATACATTGCCTCAATATTAATTAGCTGCCATTTTAGTGACAATATTAAACCACTTAAACATATGAAATGATCATAAAACATTAAAGTCAGATATTTCAAAGCAAGCATGCCATGAACTGTCACCATATCCATTTTGACCTTCTTGTTGATTTTAGAAGCCTCACATCCCAACAGTTTTTCCCAGTTACTAAAATTACTCAAATTGCAAGTCACTTTTTAGTACATGCAGAATAAAAATTTTTTAAAAACATGCTTAAAGGAAATGATACATAAATACTCACAATATTATTATTTTTAGGTTATGTATTTATAGAAGTTTCCAGAGTTGCAGCCTTAAACATTGGAGCAAATATTCACATAGGCAGGAATAATGAAACAGCCCTGCATCTCCATTAGAATGCTGCATGTGAGGAAAGGAGAACTCTCCCTCAACTACATACATGCCCTAAATATATACCGAGCCTTTGGATGGTAAAAATCTAAGAAGAATATTTAAACATAGTAGCCTCATCACAATAACAAAGTAGCCACTTCTGAGGAACATGGACTTTGAACTTCTAAAATAAAATCAGATTCAATATACTTGCATTTCCAAGTGTAAATCTGGACATTTATCTTTTTAAATCAAACCTTCATCTTTTTTATACAGAAAAATCTATATAAAGTAGCTGAAACTAAGGTTAGGTTTTACCTTTCAAAGTTCTTATTGAATTCAACTGCTTTGCTGGTGATTCTAATGACAGAACTAGCTAAATTGCACAGACAGTGAAAAATATTCTGATCACTTATCTACTTTCTGAATTTGAAAAATGACTATAATGTTAAAAGAATATTAAGAACATTTTAAAGAAAACTTTCAAATTGTCCTAAGCATTTTGCAATTTACCAAAAAAAAAAAAATCTTTAGACAAAAAATCTTTAGCAGTTCTCTGCAATTTCTATTCCTTTTTGTCCGTCTAAACTTTCTAATTTAAAGTGCTTTAGAATATTCATCTTTATCACAGCCTGCCAAGATTTTACAATTTGTAAGGTTATTGAGTACTTTGAACACTTCAGGGAATTTCAGCCTACAAAAAGGTGAGGTATTTACCACTCAATTCTTATTCACCATCTCCTGCCCTACAATATGGTATCTGATCACAGATATCATTTCATTATGATTTCTCAGGAAGTGAGACAAAACAGGTAATTCAGAAAACAACAACAGAGCTGTAAAAATTCACCCTGACCCAGGCCATTGTCTCCCTAATTCTGCCTGTTTGAATTATCCCAAAAATCCTAAAGTGACTCACAATTAACTTATCTACTAGTGTTCCTCATAGCCACATTTAAATCACTTTCCTTGGGTTCTAGTTGCGTGACATTCAAATACACTTGGGATGGAGGGCAGGCAATGGTGGTAAACAAGACACGTACAGGTAACAGGTACTTTAACAACAGAAACAAGTTTATGAAACTAAACATTGTGGTTACAAACTGGCTGAAAGCTGTCTTATGTTTTCTCAGAGTAAAGGAGCTTTCCAGGCAAAATGGTAATTAGTGCCTCCTGAAGCTAGCTGATGCAATAGTGAACTTGACCTGAAGAAAAACTCATCTCTTAAAGCATAACAGTGTTAGGGGACACGTACTGCTCCTTTGGAGAAGTAGGGGTGCAGTGAGCCACCATTCAATTAATGTGGATGACAGACCATCCTCTTGTCTGGCTGCATCAGATCTGACTCTCTGTAATACACAATCTGACTTCACCTTTCAGTTTTTTCTTTCCAATACAGAACCATCCAAACACCCAATCTAATCAGCCTGGTTTCTTCATCCACCAACGATCCCAGCCCAGACCCACTGTCCAAATATAAATCTATGTCTGATTTTCAGTCTGGTTTACAGGAGGCTCCCTGCTCCCAGACCCATTTCTGACCAACAGAATCTGCTCCTCAAATCTTCCCTGGGTATGCATCTTCTATTCCTCAGAAATCTATACCCACCTCCACAGTCCCTGGCTCTACCAGTCTGGCTACTTAGCTGGAAGGTGACAACCAGAATAAAGTGGACTTTCATGAGCAAGGTCAAAATCCATTGAAATGAAGAAAAAAAAAGTGATGCTATAGGGTAAAGCCAAAACTTGTGCCAAATTCCAAAGCCTCATTCTTCTGAAGGACGATGAAAAGATAGCAGGATTCTAAAAGTAATGGCTTTGGGAATCTGGTCAGAACAGGAGGCTAAGTGATTTATTTGGAAGTTGCATTTTCCAAATAGCAAGTATATTGTTTTTACTTAGATTATTTTTTAGAGAAGTTTACATAGAAAGCTCACTTTTTTTACTTAGAATGTGTATTTTGTGGAAGTAGAATAGTGGGGATGATGGCAAGCCTCTTAAACCACTCTTTGTCTCTGAAACATCCATCCACCAGTAGTTTTCTGGTGGAAGTTTTGAAATAACATGACAGAGATAAAATAGCCTTTTACTTTTTTTTTTGGAGGTGTGGGGGACAGGGTCTCGCTCTGTCACCCAGGCTGGTGTGCAGTGGCATGATCCTGGCTCACTGCAGCCTTGAACTCCTGGATTCAAGCAGTCCTTCTGCCTTAGCCTCCCACAGAGCTGGGACTACAAGCATGTGCCACCACACTCAAATAATTTTTTATTTTCAGTAGAGATGGGGTCTTGCTCTGTTGCCTAGGCTGGTTTTGAACTTCTGAACTCAAGCAAACCTCCTACCTTGGCCTCCCAAAGTACTGGAATTACAGGCATGAGCCACTGCACCTCACCTAAAATAGCCTTTTAAAAGTAAGATGTAATTGCTCAAACACCCCATATGCTAGGTTTTTAATAATTACATTCATCATAAGAAGTGTAAGGAAAAGAAAACTGTAGCAGACATTGCTCCCACCCCTGCTCCTGCCTACCAGAATGCTGACTTTATTCAAGATCTCTCTCCTTCATCCACACTTGGCCCTGCTTCAGGAAAAGTGAGCCCCATCTCCAGCCCTGGCAGTGAATCTGGATTGATTTTCAGCTATTCACAAACACCCATTCACAAACTTCCTGTTTCTCTAACAAGTGTTTGGTAGGAACATGGACAAAAGATTCAATTCTGGCCAATGAAGTGTGAGGGGAAGTCTTCAGGGGCAAAGTTTTCCTAGCTCTTAGAGTCACAAAGACAGAAGGAAGGTCCCTCTCTGCCTCTGGACGTTGTTATGCAGAACTGTCTGGTAGGAAGTCATCTAACTTGCAAGAAGGCTGGGCGAGAGAATGCAGAACACCAGACCTCACTGTTCTTGGACTTCTCTACCTCTAGACTTCTTGTTACATAAGAAATTGCTTTACTATGTAAGTTACTTTGAGTTGGATTGGGTATTCTCTTATAGAAAAAGATAATTGACAGTAAACTGAAAAAGAGAAAAATGACTTTTTAAACATAGCATCTTAATATTGCTTTGGAAGAAAAGTACTATGAAATGATGTGGAGATGAAAGAGATGTAGACCCAATGCAGGGAGAGACCAGCATCTAAGGTGACGAATACTCTACAGCTGATTGCGGCCAATGATGTTCAACACCAAGGGCCATTTTTAAGACCAGAAAAAAACCCTCAAACTCAAATTAATAGAATCAGTGAAGACAAGATCATCTGCAAATTCATTATTTGCTCTATGTTTTAAATCCTTATATTGAACCAAAATCTATCTCCATGTTATCATTTTGTTCTTCATTTTTGGGGGGACAAGAACATTTTAAACTGCAGCAAAGTTGAATTAAATAAAATTACCTTATATGGACATTGTGACTCAATTTTCTAAGTCCAAAAGCAAGAGTAATAAAATTGGCCTACTTCTTTGGGACAGTAGGAGGAAAATTTTAATTAACCATCATAAGGTCTTCTGAAATTTTAATTGCCACATAAAATGTCATAATGTCATCTCAAACCAACCATAAGTAATCATTAAGAAATTATAAGAATGAATTTAAAGAGTGATGGTTCTTCTCAGTTTATTTCTGAGACATTAGCAATGTTTAACTTTATGTTTTCTGATAGGCACTAATATGGCAAATAAACATAAACCTGGGAATGGTGTGGTTATCCTTACTTGCTCTCCATAGTGTTTGTTCTTATAGTTACTTTAAAAGATTGTATCTTAACTGCAATTGGACTTCAAGGTATAAAGAATAGGGAAAAGTTGTTTATGAACAATTGGTTTGTTATATAAAATAGGTATTAAAATTCTTCTCATGTTAAAACTTGACAATCTTGTCCATAGAAATTTTAATCTTGGCTTTGCATATAGCTACACATATTTTATTATTTTTACAATACATTCTTTCTCTATTATCTAATAACAAATGTCAATTGTCCTAGACACAAACCCGTCAAGCTGTTATGTTTCCATTTTCTTCAATCATATTTATTCAAATTAATTTGATTTCACATCCAGTGAAGAATAGAAACCCCTTATAAATGATTTTCACCCCTTCATCATATAAAACCCACATTTTTCAGTTTCCTGAAGTATTGAAAATGTAGCCTCATGCACTATTACATTGCGCAGTCACTAGCTAAAACAATTACATCAAAAAGGCAGGTGAAGCTGCAGTGATATTACTAATAAAGACTTAAACTAGGTATTTAAGCCGCTATTCTTAAATACCTAGATATACTTTTTGCAAATACATAACATGCAAGTAAATATAACTAAGCAAAGGTAAACTCTAAGACTGGTTTTTGAGGGTATCCTGCAGAAATTGAACCCTTTTTTCCCTTGAAAAAAGGCATTCCACCATAGCCAAGAGAATTTAAAATGTTTTATTCCCACGACAAACTCAAAGTAGGTTGAATAAACACCACATGTGGTTTTTGGTATTTAAAGAAAGAGTATAAAACCATAAAGTAGTTTTTATGAATGATATATTTTAAGAGAAAGCTACTAAATATATGTGACAAAAATAAAATCATGGTCCACACTATTACCCACTCCTTCCGAAAATATAAACCCCAACGTCAAGTTGGACAAGAGAAAATGGGAGCTACAGTGACCCAGGATGCCGGGTGAGGGGTCATCTAACCAATGAGACTACGTGAACACTGGAAGATCAAGTAATTATGTCGCTGTTTCTAGGAACTTCTCTCCTTATTAATCACCCTTGGCACACAACCAGCCTAGACTGGAAGTGTAGAACCTGAGACTGGACATGCCCAGGCACTGAAACTTTCTAACAGCTCTGAGACTTCATTCTCAGAGAAAAATGCCACATGGGAATTAGGGCTCCAATGTTTTAACTTGTCACCTTATCAAGTAGGCAAATGTCAGTTACCTATTATACCCCTTTCCCTCTCTTTCTTCTCTCTTGTATTCATCAAGCAATAGTCATATATGTAAGCATTTGTTTATTTCACATATTTTTAAAGAAGATTACGTGAAGCCACATGGTGTTTCTTGAATGTTGCCTTCTGATGCTGACTTTTATCCATCTCATCTTCATTAGCAATAGAGTTTATTTTGAAATATGGTTTATTTTGAAACAAGGGAAGAGTCAAGTTTATTATGAAAATTATGCAAAGATTTCTCTTTTGGCAAAACTTTCACATAAGGACAGTGAAAGAGCTATGCTACACAAATAAATATTGAAAGAGAAAGAACATGAACATGACACTGATGATATTCACACATGACAGCAATCTCCAATGCCCTGATCTCCAAGTACAGATGAAACAAATAATATAAAGTCTAGTAATGAAAACGTAAATTGTTTTTACTTGTCTGGAACGCAATTTACCAATGCTACCAAAAGTCTTAGAATTTTTCATGCCCTTTGACTCAGCAGTTCTATTTCTAGGAGTTCATCTTAAAGGAATAATTATAGAATTACTCAAAATATAGCGACAAAATTGTCTATTCCAAGTTTTTAAAACAATTATCAAAATGTGGTAAAAATAATTGTCCAAAAATAGGAAATTGGTCAAATTTATGTGATACAGCCATATATTGTAATACTATCCATCTAATTTTAAAATATATTGTAAAATAATATTTAATACATGACCTAAATCATAGAAGAAGCTCAGTAACCATTTATTGGAAAAAGGAATAACACTGGATGTGATTCAAAACAGGAAAAATCAGTAGATACGTGTATAGATTTTTTTCATTTTTGTAAACAACATTCATAGATCTGAAATATATACAATGTTACTGAAAGATATATCTGAGTGTTGGAAATTTAGATTAATTTTTAGTTTCTTCTCTAGTTTTCTAACTGTATTTTACAAATTTTCTTTAACAAATATAATTATTTCTGTATTAAGAGAAATATGCATAAAAAGAAAAGCTCATAGAGCACTAAACAGTTATCTTAAAAATTGCTAACGAGTAAAGTAAAGCTACTAACAATTAGGGTAAATTCAAATAATTTAGTTGAGAAAATATAAAACTATGGGCCATCAGCAATGTACATACAGAGGAGAAAATTGTTAAATCATTGTGGATTTTAAATAGCATTCAGATTCAGATCTCGAATAATAGAATATTAATTATAAACTAACATCATAAAATTTAATATACCTATCAAACAATAAAGTAGAAATTACTTGCCATCACTCTATAGCTTTTTCCACATTTGACTTCGTATCTGACATAGCCAAATGCAGCATCAGACAATTATGTCTCATCTATACGATTAATTCATCCAAATGTTAGGAAATTAAAGCCACAATCTCATCTGAGTCTCAAACAAGCAATTAAACTTGTCTTCATGTTACTGATGAAATACAGCCCAAATAGAATCTAAATAGCTTCACAAAAACACTGAATAAAGGAAGAGGTTCAATTGTAGTCAAATTGTTTTTAAAATGTGTTTTAGTAAAAGAGATCATCCTTTAAAGCTGTGCTGTCCAAGACCTTAGCCCCTAACCACATGTGGCTTAAAAATGTGGCAGTCCAAATTAAGATGTGTTCTAAGTATAAAACGCTGACCAGATTTCAAAGACTTCATATGATAAAAGAGAATGTAAAATATCTCATTAATTTAAAAATATTGGTTATATGTTGAAATTATAATATTATGGAACTATTGCATTAAATAAGACACACTTTAAAATAAATTTCACCTTGCTCTTTTTAAATTTTTAATACAGCAACTTGAAACTTAATATTACATATGTGCTCACACGTACAGCTTTTTATCATATTTCTATGAAATGGCAACTTGTTTTACCAGCTGATACTGGTACTCAACCTGGTTTACCAGCATCCTGGCATGTGTATATTCTTGAAGCAGTGTGGTAACGGGGGAAAACTCTCTATTCAGATGTGCAGAAGAGACTTAATCTTGCTCAACCATTTACCATGTCAGAGACTTTGGGGAAATTGCTCACCTTCCTTTGAGCTATAGTTTCTTCATCTGTAAAATAGAGCTTTTAAGATGGGATAAACTGAGGGTTAAAATCATTTGTATTTGTCAGATCATGTAATGGGTACCCATTAAATATCAATGGTCTCCTCTTTACTCTTTAACTTTGATTTTTAAAAACATGTATTTTGCTTTAAAAAATAGAAGTAAAAATATGCCAAAATGATGTATAATTTCACCACCTGGGGATAGCTTTTTTTTTTTTTTTTTTTTTTTTTGAGATAGGGTCTCACTCTATTGCCCAGACTGGAGTGCAGTGGTGTGATCTCAGCTTGCCTCCCAGGCTCAAGCAATTCTCCTGCCTCAGGTTCCCAAGTAGCAGGAATTACAGGCATATACCACTACTGTCTGGCTAATTTTTGTATTTTTAGTAGAGATGGGGTTTCACCATGTAGGCCAAGTTGGTCTTGAATGCTTGACCTCAAATGATCCACCCACCTTGGCCTCCCAAAGTGCTGGGATTACAGGCATGAGCTACCGCACCTGGCCCAGGATAACTATTTTTTTATTGTTTATTTGGGTGAATAACCTTCCAGTCTTTTTTCTTTGCTATATATAGATGTAACGCTTTCAGAAGGAAAGAAAAAAAGAAAGTCCATGTTCTATAAACTATTCTGTGGCCTACTTTTTAATTACATAGCAACATATACAAATCATTTGTGTCATTAGAAATATCCTTTATATAATCATTAATGTCAGTGTAGTATTCCATTGTATGGATATATCATACTTGATGAAGTTCATTCCCTAGTTGCTGGCTCTTTAGGTAGTTTTGAAGATTTTGCCATCACCAAGGAAAGAAAATTTAATGTTGAACACCCTTGAAGCCAATATCCACTTTATGTCTCTGATTATTTCCTTAAAGATCATATCTAAAGAAACAAAGAGTATTCACATTTAAAAAGATTTTTGATGACATGGTGTCAGACTTCCAAATACACCAATTATATATAAAAATGCTCATTTCTTCCATACCATTTTAAATTCTGGACACAATGTTTTATCATTTTATAGGAAAAAAATGAGTATTTTTTAAATTTTCATTGCTTTGATGAGTAGAGAGGCTTTTATAAGTTTCTTAGTCATTTGCATTTAGAATTACCAACCAGAGTTCCACAGACTGCCACCATGAACATCTATTCATTCCCCTCCCAGCATCTGCAACATATACTCTGCAACCTCACCTGTTAGAGTAGCAGATGAACCATCTGTGCTTATTCCTCCACTTGTGTACTAAATCCCAACTCTCCTTACAACTCCAAGACATCATTCAGCAATTCCCCTCACCTGCATCTTCAGAGTCTATCCTTTACTAGATTACTCTTGCTAGCATCAAACACACTGCTACTTCTCCCATTTGAAAAGAAAAAAAAAGCAAATAACTACATAAAAGCTTGGCCCTACTTGCCTACTCTCCTTTGCAGAAAAACTTCTCAAAATAGTTATCTGTACACATCATCTTCAATTCCTTTCCTACCCATGCAAATCTACTAAATCAGGCATTTGCTTCCACTTCTTCAATGAAAATTGAACCTCCATCTAAAGCCACCAACAACCTCTATTAAAGCCAACAGTCAATTATCAGTGTATTTTACTTATGAGCAGCATGTATTCAATGGACGGACCACTTCCTCTTCACTTGCCTTCCAGGACACTACACTCTCTTGGTTTTCATATCTCACAGACAATTTCTCAGTGTCCTTTGTTGGCTCTTCCTCTTCTCCCTGACATTGTAATGTTGGCAGGCCTAAGGGATAAGTCTTTGATTTTTCTCCTTTCTCTCTTTACTCACTACTTTAGTGATCACATCCAATCTCATGCTAATGACTCATATCCATGTAATTCCAGTCAAGATCTCTTTCCTGAATTCCAAATCCATATAGCCAACTGCATCCACACAATCTCTACACAGATACCTAATGGTATCTCAACTTCATCGTGTCTAAATCTCAACACCGGATTTTCTCCACAGCCAAAGTTTGCTTCACATACAGTGTTCCCCATCTAAGATGATGGCAACTCCATCCTTCTAGTTGCTCAGTCCCCAAAACACAGCTATTTGGAACTATTCTTGTTGCTCTTTTCTTACATGGCTCATTGAATCTGTCAACAGATGCTGTTGGCTCTGCCTTTAAAATATATCCAAGAGCTGAACTGGATTACTTTATCTAAGTGTCCAATATTTTCTTGCACTTCTACCCCCAGCCCCACAGTTTATCCTAAACACAGTAACTGCCAAAGTGATTCTGCTAAAACATAAGTCTGATTTTGTCACTCTGCTCACTTCTGCTCAACACCTTCCAACAGCTTCTCATATCACACAGAGTAAAAGCTGAAGTTTTAAAAATGGCTACAAGGCTCTAAATGTCCTACCCCCCACCCATACCTCTATGACCCCACCTTCTGCTACTCTCTGGATCTGTCACTCTGTTCCTGCCACACTGGCCTCTTGCCAGGCATACTCCCACCTCAGTAAACACTGGCTGGAATACTTTTACCTAAATGTCTTCAGGACTAGTTTTCCCAACCCCGTCCTAACTTTTATGTCACTTTCTCAACCAAGCCTACTCCTAAACATCTACTTGAAATTACAGTCTGCCCTCTAGAATCCCAACACCTTCTCTCTCTCTTACTTTGTATTTTTTCATAGCACTTATCACTTTCTAACACTACCGTGTATAATATACTTAAGTATTATATTTATGGTTTTCAGTGTGTTTCTTACTGTTTCATGAGTACACGAATTTTTGTATATTTTATGCCAATAGATGCTCAATAAATATTGGTTGAAAATACAAAGGGTAAGTCAGCCATATCTTCATCTCCTTTGCTCCATTTTCCTTTTGGCTGTTCACCAATCAATTAATTTGCGAAATGCCTTTATGTATTAGGGATTTTAATCTTTTGTACCTGATATATTGCCAACATTTTCCTGTTACTTCATTTTTACCCTTGTCAAATTTTTTCCTTTAAAAAATTTTAGAACAGAAACAATATTCATATGGTTCAAAATTCAAAAGGTTTAATGAAAGAGGATACAATGAAAATTCTTTCTTACACCTACTCACCCAGGCATGTGGTTCCCCTCCCTCAAGATGAATTTTAACAATTCTTGTGTATTGTTTCAGACATGTAAAAGCAAATATACAAAAATATATATGTTGGCTTTTTTCCTGTTTTACACAATATAGACTGTACATTGCTTTGATTACTTAACTATATACCTCACCCTAACTCTTACATATTGTTCCACGTCAGTTCATGTAAGTTTTCACAATTTTTAATGCACAGAATAATATACTGTATGGATGTACAATAATCTATAAAACCAGTCCCTATTGATATTAAGGTTTTTGCTCAATCTTTTACTACTGCAATGAATAACTGTAAAAATAAATCAGTGTATACATATTCAGTCATATTTATATGATATATTATTGAGATTTGGAGGCTGTCAGGACAAAGGGCATATACTCTGTGATCTGGGAAGTCCTGCTGATCTGCTCTATAGAAAAGTTTCACCAGTTTAGATTCACTTTAGCAGAATATAAAATACCTGTTTTCCCCACACCGTTGCCATATCTGTTAGATTTAGTTGCAGATGATAAAAACTATTCGAACTCTTTAAGCAAAAAAGAGTTTATGACAAGATATTATATGACTTACGCAATAATGCCTCTGCCATGATTAGGAAAGGCCCCACCTACCACCTCAGGAAGCTATAATTTCAGAATGTGATCACATGAGCAACATGAATGCCTCACTCCTTGCCTCTCTTCCCTTTAACTCAATTTTGAATCCAAATTCATCCAAGGATTTTGGATTGAGCCCAAATCACATCCCTTGACCGATCTGTTCATGGCAACATGCTATTGTTTATAAAATGCTTAATATAAGATAGCAATAGTCTTCCCTCATTATTGCTTCTTTTCCTCAGAATTTTCCTAGATAAATTCAAATTCAGATTGATATTTTAATCCTGTGAATAATTTTATTGAGATAATTAAATTTATAGATTGACAGGAAATATATCTATAATTATTCAATCTTCTGAGACTAAAACATCATTTGTTCAAGTTTTATGTCCTTCAGTAACATTTGAAATGTTTTTTCCTATAGTACAGATCTTTTACATTTCTTGTTAATTTCCAAATATTCTATATTTATAATTGCTATTGCAAACTATGTTTGTTTCTTTCATGAGATCCTCCAGATGGCCATTGTTTTATATATATATATATATATATATATATATATATATATGAAAGTTTGGGTTCTATTTATATTAATTTTATAACCGGCCCTCTTACTAAATTATCTTATTTCTGTAGGTTTTTTCCATTGATTGCCATGAGTTTTTCTTGTAAAAACTCACTATCTGCAAATAAGATAATTTTACCTATATCTATGTTTTATAACTCTAATATCTTTCTCTTGTCTAATTGTGTTGCCTAGTATTTCCAGAATAACATTAAATAGTGGTGGTGATTACAGACTTGTTTGTCACTAACAAAAATGCTTCTATTGTATTCCCATTAAGTTTTTGGAAGTTTATATATTTTATTATAGGAAAAAGTATTCATCTATTCCTTTTACATTTTTAAAGAATAAATGTTAGCTTTTTAATAGCATTTCAGTGTTCATGAAGATAAGCCATAATAGATATCCTTACATTAACTATTTTAAGGTGCTGGAATCATGCCAGTGAGTATTTTATTTATAATTTTTGTATTAATAGATGTTAAGTGAGATTGGGCCACAGTTTTTGTATGTGTGCAATATTTTACAAGATTGTCTATCAATGTTATATTTGTTTCATGAACATAACTTGGAAGTTTCCCTTCTTTATCTACTCTCTGCAACAGTTAAATAGCAATGAAATTTTTATTTTTTTCTCTCTGTTTAATAAACTTTATATTCTTAGTGCAGTTTTAGAGTCACACCAAATTAAGCAGAAAGTATAGAGTTCCCATTTATCCTCATCTCCCATGCAAAATAAAATCTCTTCCACTATCAGTATTCCTCACCAGAGAGTACATTTTGTTGTCATCAATGAACCTATAATGACACATAATTATTACCCAAAGTCCATAGTTTATATTAGGATTCACTCTTCATGTTGCACATCCTATGAGTTCTGACAAACACATAATGACATTTATCCACCATTGTAGTATTGCACAGAATAGCTTTATTGTCCTACTACACTGTGCTCTGCCTACTCATTTATCCCTCCCTTCTGACCCCTGGCAACACTAATTTTTTTACTGATTCCATAATATTGCCTTTTACAGAATGCCATACTGTTGGAATAATACACTATGAAGCTTTTTCAGATTCACTTCTTTCACTTAGTTATATGCATTTAAATTTCCTGTATGTCTTTTCATGGCTTGATAGTTCTTTACTTTTTAGCATTGAATAAAATTTCATTGTCTGTATGTACCACAGTTTATTTATTCATTCACCTACTGAAGAACATCTTGGTAACTTCCAAGTTTTAGCAGTTATGAATAAAGCTACTATAAACATCCATTTGCAGCTTTTGTGTTGACATATATTTTTTATTCATTTGGGTAAATACCAAGGAGCATGACTGCAGGATTATATGATGAAAGTATATTTAGTTTTGTAAGAAACTGCCAAACTGCCTTCCAAAGTGGCCGTACCATTCTGAATTCCCACCAGCAATGAATAAGAGGTCCTGTTGCTCTACATACTTATTTGCCAGCATTTGGTGTTGTCAGTGTTCTGGATTTTGGCCATTCTAATAAGTGTGTGTATCTTGTCTTAGTTTGCATTCTCTAGTGGCACATAATGTGGAGGATCTTTTCATGTGCTTATTTGCCATCTGTATATCTTTTTTGCTGAGGTGTCTTCAGGATTGTGCCCATATTTTAATCAGGTTGTTTCCTTATTGTTGAGTTTTAAAAGGAATTTGTATATTTTGGATAACAGTCTTTTATCAGATGTGTCTTTGCAAATATTTTCTCTCATTCTGCAGCTTGTCTTCTCATTCTCTTGACATTGTCTTTTGCAGAGCATAAGTTTGTCATTTTAATGAAGCTCAGCTTATCAATTATTTCGTTCATGGATCATGCTTTTGGTCTCAAAAGTCATTGTCATACCCAAGATCATCTAGGTTTTCTCCCATGTTACCTTCTAAGAGTTTTACAGTTTTGTGGCTGACTTTTAGGCCTATCATTTTGAGTTAATTTTTGTGAAAGGTGTCTAGATTCTTTTTTTTGAATATGTGTGTCTAGTTGTTCCAGAAACATTTGTTGCAAAGACTATCTTTGCTTCATTGCATTGCCTCTGCTCCTTTATCAAACATCGCATATATGTGGATCTATTTCTAGGTTCTTTTTAAAATTTTTTTTAATTTTTATTTTTAAAAATATACTTTAATTTCTGGGGTACATGTGCAGAATGTGCAGGTTTGTTACATACGTATACATGTGCCATGGTGGTTTGCTGAACCCATCAACATGTCACCTACATTAGGTATTTCTCCTAATGCTATTCCTCCCCTAGTCTCACACCCCCCGACAGGTGTGATGTTCTCCCTTGCTGTGTCCATATGTTCTTATTGTTCAACTCCTACTTATGAGTGAGAACATGTGGTGTTTGGTTTGCTGTTCTTGTGTTAGTTTGCTGAGAATGATTGTTTCCAGCTTCATCCATGTCCCTGAAAAGGACGTGAACTCATCCTTTTTTATGGCTGCATAGTATTCCATGGTGTATATGTGCCACATTTTCTTTATCCAGTCCATCACTGATGGACATTTGGGTTGGTACCAAGTCTTTGCTATTGTGAATAGTGTCACAATAAACATACGTGTGCATGTGTCTTTATAGTAGAATGATTTATAATCCTTTGGGTATATACCCAGTAATGAGATTGCTGGGTCAAATGGTATTTCTATTTCTAAATCCTTGGGGAATTGCCACAGTGTCTTCCACAATGGTTGAACTAACTTACACTCCCACCAAAAGTGTAAACGCATTCCTATTTCTCCACATTTTCTCCAACATCTGTTGTTTCCTGACTTTTTAATGATTGCCATTCTAACTGGCGTGAGATGGTATCTCATTGTGGTTTTGATTTGCATTTCTCTGATGGTCAGTGGTGATGAGCATTTTTTCCTGTGTCTGTTGGCCACATAAATGTCTTGAGAAGTGTCTGATCATATCCTTTGCCCACTTTTTGATGAAGTTGTTTGTTTTTTTTCTTGTAAATTTGTTTAAGTTCTTTGCAGATTCTGGATATTAGCCCTTTGTCAGAAGGGTAGATTGCAAAAATTTTCTCCTGTTCTGTAGGTTGCCTGTTCATGCTGATGATAGTTTCTTTTGCTGTGCAGAAGCTCTTTAATTAGATCCCATTTATCAATTTTGGCTTTTGTTGCCATTGCTTTTGGTGTTTTAGTCATGAAGTCTTTGCCCATGCCTATGTTCTGAATGATATTGCCTAGGTTTTCTTCTAGGGTTGTTATGGTTTTTGGTTTTATGTTTAAGTCTTTAATCCATCTTGAGTTCATTTTTGTATAAGGTATAAGGAAGGGGTCCAGTTTCAGTTTTCTGCATATGGCTAGCCAGTTTTCCCAACACCATTTATCAAATAGGGAATCCTTTCCCCATTGCTTGTTTTTGTCAGGTTTGTCAAAGATCAGATGGTTGTAGATGTGTGGTGTTATTTCTGAAGCATCTGTTCTGTTCCGTTGGTCTATATATCTGTTGTGGTACCAGTACCATGCTGCTTTGGTTACTGTGGCCTTGTAATATTGTTTGAAGTCAGGTAGCGTGATGCCTCCAGCTTTGTTCTTTTTGCTTGGGATTGTCTTGGCTATACGGGCTCTTTTTTGGTTCCATATAAAGTTTAAAGTAATTTTTTCCAGTGCTGTGAAGAAAGTAAATGATAGCTTGATGGGAATAGCATTGAATCTATAAACTACTTTGGGCAGTATGACCATTTTCACAATTTTCATTCTTCCTATCCATGAGCATGGAATGTTTTTCTATTTGTTTGTGTCCTCTCTTATTTCCTTGAGCAGTGGTTTGTAGTTCTCCTTGAAGAGGTCCTTCAAATCCCTTGTAAGATGTATTGCTAGGTATTTTATTTTCTTTGTAGCAATTGTGAACGGACTTTCACTCATGATTTGACTCTCTGTCTGCTATTGGTGTATAGGAATGCTTGTGAGTTTTGCACATTGATTTTGTATCCTGAGACTTTGCTGAAGTTGCTTATCAGCTTAAGGAGATTTTGGGCTGAGACGATGGGGTTTTCTAAATATACAATCATGTCATCTGCAAACGCAGACAATTTGACTTCCTCTCTTCCTATTTGAATACGCTTTACTGCCTTCTCTTGCCTGATTGCCTTGGCCAGAACTTCCAATACTATGTTGAATAGGAGTGGTTAGCGAGGGCACCCTTGTCTTGTGCCAGTTTTCAAAGGGAATGCTTCCAGTTTTTGCCCATTCAGTATGATATTGGCTATGGGTTTGTCATAAATAGCTCTAATTATTTTGAGATACGTTCCATCAATACCTAGTTTATACAGAGCTTTTAGCATGAAAGGGTGTTGAATTTTATCAAAGGCCATTTCTGCATCTATTGAGACACTCATGTGGCTTTTGTCATTGGTTCTGCTTACATGATGGATTATGTTTACTGATTTGCATGTGTTGAACTAGCCTTGCATCTCAGATATGAAGCCGACTTGATCATGGTGGATAAGCTTTTTGATGTGCTGCTGGATTCGGTTTGCCAGCATTTTATTGAGGATTTTCGCATTGATGTTCAGGATACTGGCCTGAAATTTTCTTTTGTTGTTGAGTCTCTTCCAGGTTTTGGTATCGGGATGATGCTGGCTTCATAAAATGAGTTAGGGAGGATTCTCTTTTTCTATTGTTTGGAATAGTTTCAGAAGGAATGGTACCAGCTCCTGTTTGTACCTCTGGTATAATTTGGAATTTGGCTGTGAATCCGCCTAGTCCTGGACTGTTTTTGGTTGTAGGCTATCAATTACTGCCTCAATTTCAGAACTTGTTATTGGTCTATTCAGGGATTCGACTTCTTCCTGGTTTGGGAGGGTGTATGTGTTCAGGAATTTATCCATTTCTTCTAGATTTTCTAGTTTATTTGCGTAGAGGTGTTTGTAGTATTCTCCGATGGTAGTTTGTATTTCTGTGGGATCAGTGGTGATATCCCTTATATCATTTTTTATTTTGTCTATTTGATTCTTCTCTGTTTTCTTCTTTATTAAGTCTGGCTAGCTGTCTATCTATTTTGTTAATCTTTTCAAAAAACCAGCTCCTGGATTCATTTATTTTTTGAAGGGTTTTTCTTGTCTCTATCTCCTTCAGTTCTGCTCTGATCTTAGTTATTTCTTGCCTTCTGCTAGCCTTTGAATGTGTTTGCTCTTGCTTCTCTAGTTCTTTTAATTGTGATGTTACAGTGTCAATTTTAGATCTTTCCTGCTTTCTCTTGTGGGTATTTAGTGCTATAAATTTCCCTCTACACACTGTTTTAAATGTGTCCCAGAGATTCTGGTACACTGTGTCTTTGTTCTCATTGGTTTCAAAGAACATCTTTATCTCTGCCTTCATTTTGTTATGTACCCAGTAGTCATTCAGGAGCATGTTGTTCAGTTTCCATGTAGTTGAGCAGTTTTGAGTGAGTTTCTTAATCATGCGTTCTAATTTGATTGCACTGTGGTCTGAGAGACTGTTTGTTATGATTTTCGTTCTTTTGCATTTGCTGAGGCATGTTTTACTTCCAATTAAGTGGTCGATTTTAGAATAAGTGTGAAGAGATGCTGAGAAGAATGTATATTCTGTTGATTTGGGGTGGAGAGTTCTGCAGATGTCTATTAGGTCCATTTGGTACTGAGCTGAGTTGAAGTCCTGAATACCCTTGTTAATTTTTTGTCTCGTTGATCTGTCTAATATTGACAGTGGGGTATAAAGTCTCCCACTATTATTGTGTGGGAATCTAAGTCTCTTTGTAGGTCTCTAAGAACGTACTTTAGGATCTGGGTGCTCCTGTATTGGGTGCATATATATTTAGGATAGTTAGACATTATTGTTGCATTGATCCCTTTACCTGTTTCTAGGTTCTTCGTTCTGTGGATCTGCTTGGCTATTTTCTGGCCATACCACACAATCTTGATTACGGTAAGTCTTGAAGTTGGAGAGTATCAGTCCTCCAACTTTGCTCTTCTCTTTCAATACTGATCTGGCTATCTGGGTCTTTCATCTTTCCACATAAAGTTTAGAATCAGCTAGCTAGTCAATATCCAGAAACTAATTTGCTGGGATTTTGACCAGGATTGCATTGAATGCATAGATCAAGTTGGTTCCTTTTATCCTCCTGCTACCAGAAGCAAGAGGGAATTTTTCTCAGATATTTATATATCAGTGAGGACCTGATATAGCTCCTGGTGTAAAACTCATAAAAGTGTTGAGCACCTCCTAGGAATGGGTCCTCTTGGAGTTTTCAACTCTCAGAGTTGTCCACAGTGAGCCTCTAGCAATTTATCAATTATGATTCAGGGTTTCTTAGCTCATTACTGGTTCCTGCAGAGGTTTCTGCTCATGTGTTTCTGCTCCAGTAGGTTGTAATTCTTTGTATCTTTCTGTCTCTCCAATTTTGGGGGAAGCATTTTATACTGTGGTCTCACTTATCTGAAAGATTGAAGATGATCTGTTGATTTTTCAGTTTGTTCAGCTTTTTATTTGTTGTAATAAATGAGTGGCAACTATGTTTCTACATGCTAGACTGGAAACCAGAAGTCTCTGTTTTCTAGAGTTAAAACTTCTCTGAGAAACGATCATGCTAGATTTTTAAAAATATGTATGCCATTACATTTATTTAAACTATTTCTTTATGAGTTTCACTGGAAATAATAGGCTTTGAATGGCCTTCTCCACTTCAAGGTTATTTATTTTTATTTTTATGTTGTTCTTTTATGATTTTCTTTCTTCATATCTTAATGCATCTAGAGTTTCTTGAGTCAAATAGAATGAAGAGATCTAACCTTATCTTCCAATTGCCTATTATGTAATGCTATCTCTTTAATAATCTAGTATTACCCCAGTTTTGAAATTAGCCTTTATAATAAATTAAATCATTATATTTTTCTGTTTTCTTTTTATTTCTAGTTTGTTCCACTGATCTGCTACATACTCCATAGTCACATAGAACTTTCTAATTTATTTTTATTTTAAAATATATATTTATAATTGGCTGTGCAAGTCCCATCCCTCCACCACTAGTTAATCTTGATTTTTAAAGTTTGGCTGATTTTACAAGCTTAATCTTCCTAATAAATTGGAATATATTTAAGAATTTTTCAGATTAATTCCATCAGTCATGGATATTTTGAAGCCAAATCAATTACTGTATTGAATTAGGGATGTTTTTAGTTTCAAACAATTAAAAACCCAAGTCACACTGGTTTAAGACAATAACTGGACCAATGGCCCTTAAAACTAAAGCAGTGAGGTGGACTTCCCATGGCATTCAAATAAGGTACCAGCTCAGTTTTTCCAGGACTCCCGGGGCTCTGCCCTGTCTTTAAGAGCTGTCTTCCTTCGGTTACCAGATGATGCCAGCAGCAACCTCAGCCATATGCTTTCTTGGTAACATCCATGCAGAAGAAAAGATACTGCTTCTCACAAGTACCTGAGCTTTGCTCAGGGTAGCCTATGCTAACCCTACCCATTCTTCAAAGTTCATAATGAATTTTGCTTCCTCCATCAACCCTCCTAAGTTATTTTATCCTCAATGGTTCTTGCCTCTGCAGAAATATTAGCATGTGTATTAGTCTGTTCTGAGGCTGCCAATAAAGACACACCCAAGACTGGGTAATTTATAAAAGAAAGATGTTTAATTGACTCACAGTTTCACATGGTTGGGGAGGCCTCACACTCATGGCAGAAGGCAAAGGAGGAGGAAAGTCACATCTTACATGGTGGCAGGCAAGAGAGCTTGTGCAGGGGGAATTCCCATTTATAAAACCATCAGATCTCGAGACTTATTCACTACCATGAGAACAGTATGGGGGAAACTGCCCCAATGATTCAATCATCTCCACCTGACTCCACCCTTGACACATGGGGATTATTACAATTCAAGGTGAGATTTGGGTGAGGACACAGCCAAACCATATCAGCATGTGATGTATATTCCTCTAATCCTTACCTGAGGATTAGACCACCCTGAGGTAATCACTGTGACCTGGGGAAATGAGGTTGCACTGACTGGTACATACTCCCTATCACTGCCTACCTTTGGATTTAGAGATGGAGTCATTTCAAACCAAACCAGCGAACTACTACGAAATAGGAAGAATTGAATAAATACTGGGACTAACCATGATGTCCACTGCCTTTAGCCAATGAAAACCTTTTATAATTAAACAATGCCCCCTGGATATGTCAACTTTCATATGGCATAGCAGTGCACAACTGTCTAAACTATGCACACACTCCCACATATATGAACACAATCTATGTAAACCCAATAACTAGAACAAAGAGGGGAGAAGGCCATATCAAAGTAGTGAAGATACTGGTAAACTGGAAGTACAAATAATACTATGATTGAACCTATAATTCATTGTCCTAGGTAGAACAGTATACTTTTATGCCTTACTGCTCAAAAGCCACAGACTACTGATAGCTACCACCTCTGTATTTATTCAGAAATAGCTCTTTTACTCTTTCTTCTCCAAGACACAACTCCTGAAACCTCATTCAGTTTTTATTGATGCTTCATTATTTCCTGCCAGCATATTTATAAAATATTTTCTTTAGTTGACATTTGCATGTTATTTTTATTTGGTCAGGGTAGAGGTTTATATATTTCTTCCCCCAAATATTCCAAGCCTTCTCAGAGGCAAAACAGACGAAACTAATCTGTCTGTTGAATCCCCTACCAGGGAGCTTGCAACGACTACAGTATTTTAAGTTTTATTCAATAAATATTCATCAAGTAAAACACACCATCAACTGAATAAAATGTATTATGGATAATTATAGGTGGCAAGCAGACTATTAAACTAGAATTTATGAACTTTATATTCCTCCAAAGTAGATTCCTACTGTTCCCATAACATGCCTTTCCTTCATTGTTTTTCCTTTCAAATTCAACTCAATTGAACAATCATTTATTTAGAAGATGTTAAGGATACAAATATAACTACTAAATTACTTTGTCCTCAAGGGGTTTACAGTCTAGTCATTTAATCTCCCTTCTAAGAATGCCTCCCCACCCCCTTCTGCCTATGCTAAGCATACCCCTTCTTCAAAGTCCATAGTGAATTTTACTTGCTCCATCAAGCCTTCCTAAGCTATTTTATCCTCAATATTTCTTCCTTCTGCAGAATTGTTAGCATGTGAAATATATTCATCTAATCCTCCACTTAATTTTCAGTAATTGTAATGTAGCTGTGAATCCCAACTGTTTCTGAGTCACACAGGGTTGCATTATGAAAGAGCAGAAATTGAGATTAGATTAAAAAGAAAGAAGGAAAATGGGCTGTGAAGCATAAGTGTTACTGGAAGGAAGCCATTTTAGACTGCTAAGGCAAACTCCTTCCTCTTGACGAGTTACTAACCTAGAAACATCATGATCTCAGCCAGCTTTCTCAGGGGACAAGGTATCATCTGGGAGAGGAGGTCCCGGGCCAGCCAACTTGCTTTAAATGATAGGGTCAGATCTACCCTCTTCCTAGCTGCAGTTAATCAGTCTGATTATAATGCCCTCTCCACTATCAAACAAAAAATCCTCTTCCTCTTTCTCGATGAGTTCTAAAATCTCTTTAACAAGATTGGGATGGGGAGTGGGAAGAGAATGTTCATTTAACAATTGGAAACTTAAGTGTAGTGCATGGTTGAGTTAGGACTTCACTATGACTGAGTTCCAGTTAACATGTAATTAATCAATCATCAAGTGTAAATTGTATATTATTATTTCTCAGCTTTACTGCAAGATAGGAAAGAAGAAAGGAAAGGAGAGAGATGGGGAAGGAAAGACTATCAGGAGACCAAAAGGTATGTGATGGGGAGAAGCTAATGTCAGAAAAAGGGCTCCAATTTCACCTAGAATTGGCTCTAATCACTGACAAGTGTGCTAAAACAAATAGAAGCTATAACTGAAGAGTTTGGATCAGGAAGCCACCAAAGCAAATAACTCTACTTGGTATAATTTAAGGGTTTTTTCCCCTGTAATTTATTTCTTACCAGTAGTAGTTTCATACAGAGGAGCTGCAGTTCACAGGCAATTCATAAGAAATATAAATATTTGTCATATTCATCTTCTTCCATTCCAAAGTTATAAACCTTTTATTTTAATTTACTATAAATGTGTCCCTTCAATAATTTTCTTTTTAAATATACATTCTTTTGGGGAAAATATTGAGGTCAATATCATAGCACACAAAGCTGTTTCCCTACAAAATGTCCCCTAGAAGCTTTATATACACTATAAGGTAGACCATTGATATAGTTCAGAGTGGTGTATCTGGATTTGTCATCTAAGCGAATTTTAACATAGAAGACACTAGAGAAGATGACCACTGCCAAACTGAATTTTAAATCACTGAACATTACATTCACCATGAAGAAGTGAATAATCACTCTTGGGAGAAAACCCAGAAGTCTATTTCCTAAAAATGAAATTTAACACATAGAAAAAAATTTTTTTTAATTTATAAAACATACTCTGTGTTTATCATAGGATAAAATTACAGTCAATTACAAGTAACATAATTCCATGGGTACATTTTCCACTGTATCAATTACTGCAGAGCAGCTTCATATCTTGAAAAGAAAAGTTCTGGTTACTGAAAATTCATATTTGAAAACTATTTCTTATCTGTGTTGTGAAGAGCTCAATAAGAGAGATATTTTCAACATGTCTTAACCTTACAAAAAAATATTAAGAACTATTATGTCAAGAAACTTTTTGAAAAAATAAAACCCTCTCCATTCAGCAAACAGTCAATCTAAACATTTATTGATTGTATTCCAATTACATAGTAACTATTCAGTAAGTTGGAAGTATAGTGACCCCAAACAAAAACAAAAAGTAAATGTCAAAAGTCTACACAGAACTCAATAAGTTTTATCTTATCACCTGTATATGTCTTCCAACTGCAGATCAAGGTCTTGAAGCTTCTTTTGATATTTCTGTGTAAACTTACAGAACTCACTGTGGATTGAAGATTTCAAATCAGGGTATGGGCATTCCAAACTTTCTAATTCAATGGGCAGTTCACTAAGCAGGTTAATCTTTTCTTCCAAAGAATGATCTAGAATCTGAAAAAAAGTATGTGATTATTTTATTTAACATAAATGACAAATTGAAAAACACATAAATTACTAGCCACATCACACTTACCTTTATACTCCAGTCTGAAAGATCATTTTCTATTCTCTGTTGCTCCAGGCTAAGTCTTTCAAAGATAGTTTTCAATTGTTTCTTCACAAAGTCAACCTATAGGACATTTGGAACAAGTAGTATGCAAATTATTGCAATTCATTCCATACTTATATTTAAAGACACAAGAATTATTCTCAAAAGCCAATCAGTAATGAAGTTTAAAGACCTGTGGAAGAAAGTTAAAGAGATGCCAGCCAGGTAGGCAGTGCTCATCAGACAAATGAGCTGCAATGAGGCTTCTAGATGTCCCAAAAATAAGCTCAGAAAGTTCAGTACAGTCACAGCCACTCTGCACACACATTTTTATTTTCTCTGTGGTAATGCAGAGAACTTACCAGATGTCTGTGCTCCAATCACCCCTTCCTTCTCTTGCATTCTTGCCTCTAATCCCCAGCTGGGCATACATTTATATTTTTATGACTATTTATAAAGCAATATAACATTACAGAATAACTGAAAAATAGAAAAAATCAAAACGGCCTAAATTTTTATCAAACACAGCACACATATACTGAAGAAGCTTATGCTCAATTAAGGGGAAGCAGCTGACAAACTAATTTAAAAAAATGTGAGAAAGGGTCAGGAGCAGGAAGGCAATGTCAAAATAGGGTGGTGTAACAGGGAGTGACTGTGGCTTCTTAGCACAGGCCTCTCAGAGAAGAGGACATTTAAGCCAAGATCTACAGGGCAAAAAGTGGCATCAAGACGACAGAGGAAATAGCAAGTACAGGAAAGGGCCTGGCATGTTGGAGAAACAGAAAGAAGGCCAGCCTGGGTGTGACTGAGCTTTTATGGCAAAGGGGAAATGTCAGGTAGCAGATGTGATTGAAGAAGCAAAAAGGGGGCTAGGTGGCTAGAAGGACTTATGTACTCACAGGAGCCCCTGGGGAATTTCAGCAATAGGATGACTTAATCCCCCTGTGCTGGGGTAAGATCCCAGGAGGCACTGGGAGGAGAGGCAAGAATGAAAGCAGGGAAGCCAGTTATGTGACCACTGGAACATTCCAGTCAAGAAATGAGGGTGCTCCACCAGGAGATTATATCCCACACCTGGCTGGGAGGGTCCCACGCCCACGGAGCCTCCCTCACTGCTAGCACAGCAGTCTGCGATCTAATGGCAAGACAGCAGCCAGGCTGTGGGAGGGGCGCCCGCCATTGCTGAGGCTTAAGTAGGTAAACAAAGCCACTGGGAAGCTCCAACTGGGTGGAGCTCACAGCAGCTCAAGGACGCCTGCCTGTCTACTCTGTAGACTCCACCTCTGGGGACAGGGCACAGCTAAACAACAACAACAACAAAAGCAGCAGAAACCTCTGCAGACGCAAACCACTGTCTGACAGCTTTGAAGAGAGCAGTGGATCTCCCAGCATGGAGGTTAGATCTGAGAACAGACAGACTGCCTGCTCAAGTGGGTCCCTGACCCCTGAGTAGCCTAACTGGGAGACATCCCCCCCTAGGGGCAGACCGACACCCCACACCTCACACGGTGGAGTACACCCCTGGGAGGAAGCTTCCAAAGCAAGAATCAGACAGATACACTCTCTGTTCAGCAATATTCTATCTTCTGCAGCCTCTGCTACTGAAACCCAGGCAAACAGGGTCTGGAGTAGACCTCAAGCAATCTCCAACAGACCTACAGCTGAGGGTCCTGACTGTCAGAAGGAAAACTAACAAACAGGAAGGACAGCCACACCAAAACCCCATCAGTACGTCACCATCATCAAAGACCAGAGGCAGATAAAACCACAAAGATGAGGAAAAAGCAGGGCAGAACAGCTGGAAATTCAAAAAATAAGAGTGCATCTCCCCCTCCAAAGGAATGCAGCTCATCGCCAGCAACGGATCAAAGCTGGACGGAGAATGACTTTGACGAGATGAGAGAAGAAGGCTTCAGTCCATCAAACTTCTCAGAGCTAAAGGAGGAATTATGTACCCAGCGCAAAGAAACTAAAAATCTTGAAAAAAGAGTGGAAGAATTGATAACTAGAATAAGTAATGCAGAGAAGGCCATAAACGAACTGACAGAGATGAAAACCATGACACGAGAAATACGTGACAAATGCACAAGCTTCAGTAACCGACTCAATCAACTGCAAGAAAGAGTATCAGTGATTGAGGATCAAATGAATGAAATAAAGTGAGAAGAGAAATCTAAAGAAAAAAGAAGAAAAGGAAATGAACAAAGCCAGCAAGAAGTATGGGATTATGTAAAAAGACCAAATCTACGTCTGATTGGGGTGCCTGAAAGTGAGGGGGAAAATGGAACCAAGTTGGAAAACACTCTTCAGGATATCATCCAGGAGAACTTCCCCAACCTAGTAGGGCAGGCCAACATTCAAATTCAGGAAATACAGTGAATGCCACAAAGATACTCCTCGAGAACAGCAACTCCAAGACACATAATTGCCAGATTCACTAAAGTTGAAATGAAGGAAAAAAATCTTAAGGGCAGCCAGAGAGAAAGGTCGGGTTACCCACAAAGGGAAGCCCATCAGACTAACAGCAGATCTCTCGGCAGAAACTCTACAAGCCAGAAGAGACTGGGGGCCAATATTCAACATTCTTAAAGAAAAGAATTTTCAACCAAGAATTTCATATCCGGCCAAACTAACTTTCATAAGTGAAGAAGAAATAAAATCCTTTACAGACAAGCAAATGCTGAGAGATTTTGTCATCACCAGGCCTGCCGTATAAGAGCTCCTGAAGGAAGCACTAAACATGGAAAGGAACAACCGGTACCAGCCATTGAAAAACATGCCAAAATGTAAAGACCATCGAGGCTAGGAAGAAACTGCATCAACTAACGAGCAAAATAACCAGTGAACATCATAATGACAGGATCAAGTTCACACATAACAATACTAACCTTAAATGTAAATGGGCTAAATGCTCAAATGAAAGACACAGACTGGCAAATTGGATAAAGTCAGGACACATCAATCTGCTGTATTCAGGAGACCCATCTCATGTGCAGAGACACACATAGGCTCAAGATAAAGGGATGGAGGAAGATCTACCAAGCAAATGGAAAACAAAAAAGGCAGGGGTTGTAATTCTAGTCTCTGATAAAACAGACTTTAAACCAACAAAGATCAAAAGAGACAAAGAAGGCCATTACATAATGGTAAAGGGATCAATTCAACAGGAAGAGCTAACTATCCTAAAGATATATGTACTCAATACAGGAGCACCCAGATTCATAAAGCAAGCCCTGAGAGACTTACAGAGAGACTCAGACTCCCACACAAAAACAATGGGAGTATTTACCACCCCCCTGTCAATATTAGACAGATCAACGAGATAGAAACTTAACAAGGATATCCAGGAATTGAACTCAGCTCTGCACCAAGCCGACCTAACAGATATCCACAGAACTCTCCACCTCAAATCAAATGAATATACATTATTCTTAGCACGACATCACACTTATTCTAAAATTGACCACATAGTTGGAAGTAAAGCACTCCTCAGCAAATGTAAAAGAACAGAAATTATAACAAACTGTCTCTCAGACCACAGTGCAATCGAACTAGAACTCAGGATTAAGAAACTCACTCAAAACTGCTCAACTACATGGAAACGGAATAACCTGCTCCTGAATGACTACTGGGTACATAATGAAATGAAGGCAGAAATAAAGATGTTCTTTGAAACCAATGAGAACAAAGATACAACGTACCAGAATCTCTGGGACACATTTAAGGCAGTGTGCAGAGGGAAATTTACAGCACTAAATGCCCACAAGAGAAGGCAGGAAAGATCTAAAATCGACACCCTAACATCACAATTAAAAGAACTAGAGAAACAAGAGCAAACACATTCAAAAGCTAGCAAAAGGCAAGAAATAACTAAGATCAGAGCAGAACTGAAGGAGATAGAGACAGAAAAGCCCTTCAGAAAATACATGAATCCAGGAGCTGGTTTTTTGAAAAGATCAACAAAATTGATAGACTGCTACCAAGACTAATAAAGAAGAAAACAGAGAAGAATCAAATAGACACAATAAAAATTAATAAAGGAGATATCACCACTGACCCCACAGAAATACAAACTACCATCAGAGAATACTATAAACACCTCTACGCAAATAAACTAGAAAACCTAGAAGAAATGGATAAATTCCTGGACACACACACTCTCCCAAGGCTAAACGAGGAAGAAGTTGAATCCCTGAACAGGCCAATTACAGGCTCTGAAGTTGAGGCAATAATTAATAGCCTACCAACCAAAAAAAGTCCAGGACCAGATGGATTCACAGCCTAATTCTACCAGAGGTACAAGGAAGAGCTAGTACCATTCCTTCTGAAACTACTCCAATCAACAGGAAAAGAGGGAATCCCCTCTAACTCATTTTATGAGGCCAACATCATCCTGATACCAAAGCCTGGCAGAGACACAATAAAAAAAGAGAATTTTAGACCAATATCCCTGATGAACATCGATGCAAAAATCCTCAATAAAATACTGGCAAACCAAATCCAGCAGCACATCAAAAAGCTTATCCACATGATCAAGTAGGCATCATCCCTGGGATACAAGGCTGGCTCAATATACACAAATCAATAAACATAATCCAGCATATAAACAGAACCAAAGACAAAAACCACATGATTATCTCAACAGATGCAGAAAAGTTCTTTGACAAAATTCAACAGCCCTTCATGCTAAAAACTCTCAATAAGTTCGGTATTGATGGAATGTATCTCAAAATAATAAGAGCTATTTATGACAAAACCACAGCCAATATCATACTGAATGGGCAAAAACTGGAAATATCCCCTTTGAAAACTGGCACATGACAGGGATGCCCTCTCTCACCACTCCTATTCAACATAGTGTTGGAAGTTCTGGCTAGGGCAATCAGGCAAGAGAAAGAAATAAAGGGTATTAAATTAGGAAAAGAGGAAGTCAAACTGTCCCTGTTTGCAGATGACATGATTATATATTTAGAAAACCCCATCGTCTCAGCCCAGAATCTCCTTAAGCTGATAAGCAACTTCAGCAAAGTTTCAGGATACAAAATTAACGTGCAAAAATCACAAGCATTCCTATACACTAATAAGAGACACAAAGAGAGCCAAATCATGAGTGAACTCCCATTCACAATTGCTTCAAATAGAATGAAATACCTAGGAATCCAACTTACAAGGGATGGGAAGGACATCTTCAAGGAGAACTACAAACCACTGCTCAATGAAATAAAAGAGGACACAAACAAATGGAAAAACATTCCATGCTCATGGACAGGAAGAATCAATATCATGAAAATGGCCATACTGCCCAAGGTAATTTATAGATTCAATGCCATCCCCATTAAGCTACCAATGACTTTCTTCACAGAACTGGAAAAAACTACTTTAAAGTTCATATGGAACCAAAAAAGAGCCACATTGCCAAAACAGCATGGTACTGGTACCAAAACAGAGATATAGACCAATGGAACAAAACATAGCCCTCAGAAATAATACCACACATCTACAACCATCTGATCTTTGACAAACCTGACAAAAACAAGAAATGGGGAAAGGATTCCCTATTTAATAAATGGTGTTGGGAAAGCTGGCTAGCCATATGCAGAAAACTGAAACTGGACCCCTTCCTTATACCTTATACAAAAATTAACTCAAGATGGATTAAAGACTTAAACATAAAACCGAAAACCATAACAACCCTAGAAGAAAACCTAGGCAATACTATTCAGGACATAGACGTGGGCAAGGACTTCATGTCTAAAACACCAAAAGCAATGGCAACAAAAGCCAAAATTGACAGATGGGATCTAATTCAACTAAAGAGCTTCTGCACAGCAAAAGAAACTACCATCAGAGTGAACAGGCAATCTACAGAATGGGAGAAAAGTTTTGCAATCTACTCATCTGATGAAAGGGCTAATATCCAGAACCTACAAAGAACTCAAACAAATTCGCAAGAAAAAACAAACAACCCTATCGAAAAGTAGGCAAAGGATATGAACTGACACTTCTCAAAAGAAGACATTTATGCAGCCAACAGACACATGAAAGAATGCTCATCATCACTGGCCATCAGAAAAATGCAAATCAAAACCACAATGAGATACCATCTCACACCAGTTAGAATGGTGATCATTAAAAAGTCAGAAAACAACAGGTGCTGGAGAGGATGTGGAGAAATAGGAACACTTTAACACTGTTGGTGGGACTGTAAACTAGTTCAACCATTGTGGAAGACAGTGTGGCGATTCCTCAAGGATATAGAACTAGAAATACCATATGATCCAGCCATCCCATTACTGGGTATATACCCAAAGATTATAAATCATGCTACTATAAAGACACATGCACACGTATGTTTATTGCAGCACTATTCACAATAGCAAAGACTTGGAACCAACCCAAATGTCCATCAATGACAGACTGGATTAAGAAAATGTGGCACATATACACCATGGAATACTATGCAACCACAAAAAAGGATGAAGTCATGTCCCTTGCAGGGACATGGATGAAGCTGGAAACCATCATTCTCAGCAAACTATTGCAAGAACAGAAAACCAAACACCGCATGTTCTCACTCATAGGTGGGAATTGAACAATGAGAACACTTGGACACAGGAAGGGGAACATCACACACTGGGGGCCTGTCATGGGGTGGGGGAAGTGGGGAGGGATAGGATTAGGAGATATACCTAATGTAAATGACGAATTAATGGGTGCAGCACACCAACATGGCACATGTATACATACGTAACAAAACTGCACGTTGTGCACGTGTACTCTACAACTTAAAGTATAATAAAAAATATATATATACATATAAGAGAATAACTCAAAAAATATTTAGTGGATAGAATTAGCTGACCTATTTAAATATTAATTACAAATTAATATTAACTAATACACAAGTCACACATGTTGTTTCTTTTCTCAAACTCTTCTAGTTGGGATAAAAATGAAGTATTACATTATCGAAAATAAAGGTAACATACTAACCTCTTCCAATACATTCACGGAGTTACACTCAATATGTGGGTGTGAATGCTGCAAAGTGTGATGCTGTCTGTATTTTAGATCTGCTCTCAGCTGCTGAATAGGATTTATCACATTTTTAAGATATGTGCACAGTTGTTCTGATAGCTCTTGCTCTATGGTGAAACAAAATGGAATCAAAGGAACACATTATTATTTTAAGTGTCTACAAGAACAGATGATTAAAGTACAGATTTATTTGGGGATTCCTTTAGAAAAAAACTAACGGCAGTTAATATTAAAAGAACATGAAGTGAGTGGCCCATTCTCATTCTTCAAAATAAAACTCTTCTTTAAATATAGGATTAAACAAATCTTACCAAAATTTGTAAAGTCACAAAGACATTCATTTCCAATGTTCTCTTCATTGAGAAGGGATTTTATTTCAGATTCCAATTTACATCTGAAATAGATGTGATCTCAATAAATGTTACAATCATAAACATACATCTAGCTTTTTAAAAAATAACCAAAGAGATATTTAATCTAATATGGCTTTGTCATCCATTCATTTATTTAAACCATGTACTAAATTCCTAACATGGCTTGAGTCCTTGCTAGACACTGAGATAGATGCATAGGCTCAGACAGAAGAAACAGCGTGAGCAAAGGCCAGCCCACAGCAGGTCCTAGCATTGCGTGTGGAGAGGGTCTGGGGCATTGGGAAGCACTGAAGGTCGGTAGGCTGATCTCACTTCCTCAGATCCATGTTTCAGAAAGATTCCCAAGGCAGCAAGATAGAGCAGAAGGAGATGTGAACAATAGAGATGAAATATGAAGAGAAGGGTGTCAGACAAACCTAGACCAACAAGGAGGTAATTTTTAAAGTTCAGAAAGAATGAGACCCTGAATCGCAGAGGTGGAAGTATACTTTATTTTTAATATACTAATAAGAACAACAAATCTTCATGAGCTTATATATGTATACATATATATGTGCACACAAGTATGTACATATATATATAAAATAAATATACATATAAAAAATATATATATATATATTTGACCGAGTCTCCCTTGGTCACTCAGGCTGGAGTGCAGCGGCACAATCTCGGTTCACTGCAACCTCTGTCTCCTGAGTTCAAGTGATTCTCATGCTTAAGCCTCCTGAGCAGGTGGAACTACAGGCACGTGCCACCACACCTAGCTAATTTGTGTGTGTGCGTGTATTTTTAGTGGAGACAGGGTTTCACTATGTTGGCCAGGCTGGTCTTGAACTCCTGACCTCAGGTGATCTGCCTACCTTGGCCTCCCAAAGTGCTGGGATTACAGGTGTGAGCCATCATACCTGGCCTATATATTTTAAAAATAGAGTCATTTTTTAGAATAGAACCATAACTAACTCGAAATGGGTATCCACAAATATTATAGTCTACCCCTTGCTTATGGCAGATTCAATTAAATCATAGAAAAGAAAAGAATGTTATCATGATTATTACAGTATTAAAATGGTATAAAATTAAAAAGCAGCAATTATAATCCTTTAATATAATTATTATTTTTATTTTTCCAGATAAGTTTCTAGCCCTCATCTACATGTAGATATATTTCACATGGTCATAACATGGCATACTTAACATTTTATATTGTGGGGTTTTTTTTTAATAACACTAATTTTCTTTTAGATATTTCTAAATAGTTTTCATAATTATCATTTCCATAGTATTCCATTTTATGTATGTGTCATTCTTTTTTTTTTTTTTTTGAGAAGGAGTCTTATTGGGTTGCCCAGGCTGGAGTGCAGTGGCATGATCTCAGCTCACTGCAACCTCCACCTCCCAGGTTCAAGCGATTCTCCTGCCTCAGCCTCCCGAGTAGCTGGGACTACAGGTATGCGCCATCATGCCTGGCTAATTTTTGTATTTTTAGCAGAGACAGGATTTCACCATGTTGGCTAGGCTAGTCTCAAACTCCTGACCTCAGGTGATCCACCTGCCTCAGCCTCCCAAAGTGCTGTGTCATAATTTTCTAAGCCAATTTACATGGGGCAATGATTTGGTTTTTGTTTGAATGTATAAAGGAGGGGTGATATTGTAAATGATACCTCACTGTCTATTTTTCCAGCAGGTAGTTTCTGCCAGAAATATTTTTAAGATCACATTTGCAACTGTTACATGGAGGATGAGTGCATAATGGTTGAGTCAAACCAGAAGTTATTCCAGAACAGATTTGTTTAACCAAAAACATAGCACTTAAAAACCATCTAGCTCAGCACCCAGAAAGTCATAACAGAGCATATAAACTGCCAAAAAAATGAAGACATGGGTAATTTTTGATGTTCTGAGGAGACTGATTCTCCACCTAGAACTTTGGCATCTCTCTGGAAGAATAAGAACCTGTACCAGGTAGACACCTGAAGGCCCAAAGATGCCCTTCACCAGGGTGTCTTATTTGCAGGTGGTTGCACTGAGTAGATTATTATGTCATCTGGGCAAATGAGCACACAAAAACTTAAGGGATTCTTTGTGGTACCAGAATGAAACAATGGAGAAAGTACCTCTGGGAAAGTATATCAAAAACCTTAAGGGGTATAGTTTCATTAAGCATAACACAATTTAAATAAAATGGTACAAATATAAATATTAAACATAATTTTACATTTGAAAATTTTATCTAGTTTTCTTAGTACAGATTACAAAGAATTAAAATTTGGCAACTTGTTTTCATTTTGTTTTGTTGTTTTTAGACATGGGGTCTCACGATGTTGCCCAGGCTAGAGTGCAGTAGCTGTTCACAGATGCAATCATAACGCACTGCAGACTTGAACACCTAGGCTCAAGTGATCCTCCTGCCTCAGCCTCCCAAGTAGCTGGGACTACTGGTATGCACCATCACACCCTGGCAAAACTTCTTTTGTTTTTGCCAGCAAGGCTAGACCAGTTGGATCTCAGCTGACGTAAACAGAACCCTGTAGAAAAAGGAAAAAGCTACTCAACTCCAAGGCCAGAGAGCACAGAAGTTAGGGGCAAACGTTCCAATCCCAGCTCCACACAGACTAGGTTATTTATGATCTACAAATAACTTTCATCATCTGAGACACAAGATTCTCATTTGTAAAACTGAGACAGCAATAACTACTACTTTGCAGGGTCATTGTAAATATTAAAGGAGATAAAACATGTAAAGGACTTAACATATTCAGTTGGTGCAAAAATAATTGTGGCTTTTGCCCAACCTAGTATTACCTGGCACATATTAAATTACCTAACAAATGTTAGGTGTCATTGTAGGCCCTTATCCTCTGCCTGCCTGAGATTCTTAAACGTTGTCTTTTATGGTAAGGCATAGAATCTTACTTATTAAAAGGGGATGTCGATTTCTAAAGGTTGACAAACACTGTTAGGACTTTAACTACTTCTAATTTGTTGGTGGCCCTAAATTCTCCACAAGGTAGTCATTTCTCTAACTTATCTCCTATTGCTGTTAGTTTTCAGTAGCACTGAACACAAATTGAAATTAGCATGCATTCTAGAATAACACAGAAACTTATCCTGGAATTCTTCATTTTGTCCAATTTTCAGCCCTTAGAAGTTCTGAGACATTAAGGTTATCATTACCTAAGTGTTCCCCACCTCCATTTTCTTTGTGTTGTTCCAGGTCAGCCAAAAGAATTATTTTCCATCATGATATATATACATCTCTTCTACCTAGCTTAAGAAAAACTTAATATACACAGTAAGAAAGATGTGGAATAGCCAAGATTAAAAAAAAAAAAAAAACTTTACCCAGTGTCTTCCTTTACATTTGAACTTGAATCAGTGAACACCATAATTAAAGCTTCCTAATGGCTTTCCTTTTTGTCATGTGTCAAGTTATGCACATTTTCAAAAAAAAAAAATTCCAATGGGCTCAAACATTCTCTCCACAAAAGGTGACTTTTGAGGGATAAGATGGGTCTAATTTCATTGTTTTTATAGTAGATGTATGGTGATGAAATCCATATAACTTTGTTTTTCTATGTTTTAAGTTACACAATAATGTAAAACCACTTTCAATTATAAGCCTTCTACTTCACAGAGGAGTCACCTGCCAGAATAAGAAACTCATCGACATGAAAAATACCCAAGTCAAAAGTAAAGTTAATGGTATTTAGAAACTTTACTTAGAACAAGACCACAGAAATTACCTCTTTTGATATAAATGTTTTAAAATGCACATTTTAAAAGCACACTTTATAAACATCATAACTAAAACAAGTATATATGCTATAAATGAAGCAGAAACACATCTATCTTCTTTTTTTGCCTTGACTTTTGAAAAAAACTAATTTTTCAAAGATTACAATGAAGATCAACTGTAGAATCAATATTTCATTTTTAATTTATCTTTATGTGACTGCTGGAAATAATAACAAAAGTCAAAAAGCAAAATTGAGTAAGTTAGTAATGATGCAGTTACACCCAGAAACCATTTGCAACTTGAACTCCTTGTTCATTAGGTCATCCATGTATTAAAAGCATTTACATCTCTCCTACGTATTCTACTATATAAAAATGAATATGATGAGATGTTTGCCTGTGATAGGATCTCTACCACTTTATAGGGAAGAAAAAACACGTAACCAAAACATTATAATCCAATATGCTAAGTATGATACAAGTAAATACAAGTATGAGAGTGGGAGTGTGGAAGTGATTGGCACGTACAGAAGATTATCTTCTTTCCGAAAGGAGGCAAAAGCCATATTAATATATCCACTGGATTTCAGATTAAGCTGAGGAAATGAAAGGATTTTAATTTAACTCACATTCAAGCTGTAACTTTAAATTTTTTATTGCAATGGTTAATTAACATGGAACATTATAGAACATCTGACGAGGTAAGTGCGATTCCTAGTAATTCCTACGTGTTCTTAACTATTTCTCCCAGTTCTTACCTGACTTCATTCAGCCTCTGGTATTCCTGCCACCACACTTGCTTGTGTTGTTTTATTAGTGTTTGTTCTTTGGATATCTTTGAAGTCAACATTGCTTTTCTGATCTAGATTTAGAGGAACAAAAGAGGAGCAACTTCAAAGATTTCAGAATGTGTTTTTCACAAAGAAATGTTTAATCTGAATTTTCTAAGTTAAATAGTTGCTCTTGTTAAATTCTTATTAGTGCATCTTCTAACACAAAATCTACCTAAAATAAGTTTGGTTTCTTAAAGCAGGGAGGAGAAAGAAAAATGGTTAGGAATACTGACAACCTTAAGAACTGTTTTTAAAGTACTTATTAAAGGTGAAGTCATTCTATTTTCCATACATGAAATAAATAATACCTTAATTCATATCACCCCAGAAAATTTTTCAAGAAGTCTCATTTCTACCCTTTTGGGTTTATCTTCCCTGTCAGGTATAAGAGGCATCTTTATTCACATTTTTGGAGGACAATATTTATTGAATGTATGAGAAGTTAAAAGATGTCATCAAGATCATAAAGCTCATAAACATCAGAGTAACAAAGAACCTTGATGTTTAGGTTGGTTTATCCCTCAGCATAAGATGGGAAAGATTCATTGGATAAGTTTTTAGAAGGCCTGGCTTCGACATTTACTAGAAATATGACCTTGAACACACAATTTTAATCTTTCAACTCTATGTACATCTTTGTAAACAAAATTTTTTAATTTAAGCAAATATTTATTTGATGATACTTAAAGGAATATGAAAAACCATGTAGCATTGAAATCTAAATTTTCAACTGAACTTAATTTTTCCTCAATTTTATGACTTTTTAAAAATGTAGCACATAATGAATGCTTTTGGGTTTCAGCTGAAAGGTTATATCAGCCCTGAATCTGTTTGCCTTAGATCCATTTCTGGCTGTTTGTCTGATCTGCTCCATCTCACAGAGCAGCCTGTGTTTCTCAGGCACCCCTATCAGTTGGCTTCAGCCAAAGCAAGACCCTGGTATGGGAGACTGAAGGCACGGAAGAAAGGAGAAGCCGAAGGATTACATCATCTTGCCTTCTCTACTCTCACAGGGTCTCCAGGAGCATTTGCTCATGTCCATTGCCCCAACTTTTCTCTGAACAGTTCCGCTACGTTCCAACTATCTCTGGGTAACCTCACCCCAGGAATGTGGCATGGCCTTGCTTCTTCTGTATGTCCCTCTGACCTACAGGTGGCAGTGACTTCCTGTACTTGTCAACTTCTGTATTGCCTCCCAGTCCTCTGCCTTCTCAGTGCTATCACCTGCACAACCATCTTCCTACATTAAAAATCCCTCTACTCTGAATCCTCAAGTGATGTCTGTTCCCTGGTTAGACTCTAACTTAGACTCATGCATACTCCAAACTCAAGTATTCCATATTAACAATTTTAAACTACAAAATTGTAAATCAGAAACTTGATGAAATACACATATTTCATAATTTCTCTGCTGTTAAAGCACTTAGTACCCTACAAGCTTTAAAAGATCAATACTGGAGATGTAAAGACTTCAGAAGACAAGTTCTAAAAAGGAATCTTTATAATGCATGCTATTTCCAGCCGTCATTCACTGATTGCTTTAACCTTGAGTTTATCTTTCTGCTGTTCTGGTTACTGATTCAAAATTAGGGATATAAGAAAACAACCCAAAGATTACTTTTAAAAACTACAAAGTCAAAGTCAAATATTTTCCTAAGAAGGTCTTAAGAGTGTTGCAATTATAAAATTTAGGAGGGAAGTACATTTTTAAAAGCACAGGACACTGCAGACAAACATTCAGCAGTCTCTATTTTACCTACCAAAAAATACAAGTACACAGTATTTCTAAAATCTGACATTTTAATGTTCACTTTAAGAATGCTTAAAACTCATTCTAGCCATTTACCATACACAGTATCTAAAGTCTGTTGTAACAGATACAACTTTTAAAATTAGATTTCTTTGGCATATTTGGTACACATTGTACAAAAAAATTAAAATACATTGGTGAAAGACGGGGACACATTTTTATAGTTTGTAAAAAAAATCAATGCTCTCGCCTTTGGGCCCAGGGAAAGTCCAATTACGTAGACAATAAAAGTCAAAATAAAGCTAATATTTTTCACTAGACAATTCCAATATTTTTCACAACACACTGATTTTTTTATAAATTCACTCATTGGTTCCACTTCTATCCTTGGGCTAAAAATGAAAAAAAAAAATAAAGTCTTAAAAAGAGCAAAAAGATTTAAAGTTCTATCTTTACCAACAGAGAGATGTCTAGGTGATTCCAATTCATTTTACTGGGCAATATGCCATATAAAGTCAATACTTAGGGTGGATGATAATTTGTGCAGAATGCTGACGATTCAAAAATACTCTGGAAAAATCACAAAACAATGAATTCACAAAAGACTTAGAAACCAGGGGTTTCCTGTGTAGGGCTTATTGTGATGGTCCAAGATAATAAAACCTAAATAAGCATCTTGAAATATTACAAAAGTCCTTTGAACCAGAAGATCCATCTTTTGAGACAGATGTCAATAACTAGTAGACAACTGGTTACATGTATGTATATGTTTGTCAAATGTCACTGGAATGTACGTTTGAGATATGTACATTTTACTACGTGAGTTATAACTCAATAAAGAACTGTTAACACAAATAAAAAGAACAAAAAACTACAGTAAGATGCAATTTCTCATTTATCGGGTTGGCAAAAACTCAATTGTTTAACAAAACACTCTGTGATACTAAAGAAAGCATGTTCCCTCTAATATTGCTAGTGGGAATACAAAGTGATACAACTCCCATAGAAGGGAATTTGGAGATGTATCACAAGATTTCACATGGATTTATCCGGTGACCTAGCAGCTTCATTTATAGAAATTCATCTGAAAACTACATTGGTGAAAGTATAAAAGATATATGCACAAAGCTATTCACTGCAGTATCATTTGTAATAGAAAAAGATTAGAGCACAAAACTTCCATCAATAAGTGTTCCTGCCAAAATTAATTGAACTTGAATCTGATCAAGTCCCTAAATATAACTATCAATTTACTGGGAACACAAGAAACAGAAAAACATGTTGAATGGCACCACCAGGATGTAATCTGCCTAATTCAGACTATAAGACAAACAATACAATTTCTTCAAAAAATAAATTACAAAATACAAGAGGATAGAGGAGCAAATCTAAAAAAAAAGTTATAATGTACAGATCATATCTAGAAGCTGATTTAAATAAACTTTAAGACAAAATTTTTGAGATAATCAGGAAAATTTAACACTACATATTTGAAATTATTAAGACAATAACATTTTTAGACATGGCAATAGTATTATAGGCTTTTAAAAAATCTTTCTTATTTCAGCAATACATGTTGAAATATTTATGGGTGAAATATTATGATGTCTGTGATTTGCTTCAAAACAATCTGGCACAGGGGGTGGTTTGTGGGTAGGAGTATAAAGGAAACAATGGCCAAAAGTTGATCATTGTAGAAGCTGAATGATGTGACATGAAGATTCGCTATACCATTCAATCCAATTGTTCATATGTTTATAATTTTCTATAACACTTTTTAAAAGAATTAATAAAGCCTTGAGCTGTACAAGAATTATCTAAGCAAAGAAATTCAAATTTAAAAATAATTGCAAAAATCTCTTTAACAGTTAATACACTGGGAATGAACAGTTACACACAATGTACCAAAATTGGTCTCAGTTTTTAGCCCAACTCTATTATTTGTCTTCAGGTTCAATCTCAGCCTTTGAAAGACTAGATCACTGACTGTCCACTTCAGTCTTACATGGTTGGCATCCCAGAAATTGTGCATGATCAATGACACAGTGACTATATAAATGACCATCACATCTAGCTTGTTAATAATATCAGTAGTACAAATCAGACAAGTAACTATGCATTCTAGATGTAACTTGAAGCAATAATCTCTTTATGTGCTTTAAATGTTAATATTTTATCATTTTAT
>NC_045444.1:44084179-44110403 GCF_002776525.5 Piliocolobus tephrosceles
TTTGAGACAGAGTCTCGCTCTGTCGCCCAGGCTGGAGTGCAGTGGCCGGATCTCAGCTCACTGCAAGCTCCACCTCCCGGGTTCACGCCATTCTCCTGCCTCAGCCTCCCGAGTAGCTGGGACTACAGGCGCCCGCCACCTCGCCCGGCTAGTTTTTTTTTTTTGTATTTTTTAGTAGAGACGGGGTTTCACTGTGTTAGCCAGGATGGTCTCGATCTCCTGACCTCGTGATCCGCCCGTCTCAGCCTCCCAAAGTGCTAGGATTACAGGCTTGAGCCACCGCGCCCGGCCGAGCCTATATATTTTTAATTCAAGTAATATATGAAAGAATAACAGAAATACTATTATAATCATAATTCTAGTTAGTGTGGACTATTTTTTATCTTAGCATTCAGGACATTAAAAAAAAACTTTGAGTTGTATTCAATTTCCATTTATTTAATTCCACTTAAGCCATGAGTCTTTTAAGAAAAAGTCCTATTTGGCAATTGTTCACAACTTACAAGAATAAATTAAAAGCAAAATGTCAACTTGCCACCTCTAAATTAAATTAGAAGGGAAGACTCCAAAAAATAACGTACAACAATCTTCCCAATGCATTTTCCTTAATCCAGATATAATAAAAAATGAAAACTGCATGAAGAAAAAAAAGCAAGTGTTAGAAAATGATGAAGTACCTAGGACACATTTTGTTCTCACTAACTGAAATTCAAAACAGCAGACATCCCAAAATGCTTTAAAAGGACAATTCCTTATCATCATGAATCTACGGAGACTGAAAATGGAAGCAAAAGCTTGTCAAAATGATTGCTACAGACTGTGAACCGTTTTCATTAGTTAAAGACAAAGGATGTTGTTGAGATTTGCCAAGCTATGAATCCCAGGTACACAGTTATTTCTAGAAAAGCTTCTTCCTGAATTACATTCCGCTATGAACACAAAGGTTACTGATGTTATTTAAAATGCCAGTTGAACGTGAGCATCTGTTTAACCGCACAAATATGTAAATACAATGACCAGAGTAGCAATCCAGTGGCTGACAGTGCTGAGAAATTACTGTTCCTGCACTTGATATCAAACTATAAAGACCACAATAATAATTAAAAATCTGAAATATATTGATTCTTTCATAATGAGTCTATCACCAAAGAGAAATTCACTTTGACAAACTACTGATTTTAACAC
This sequence comes from Piliocolobus tephrosceles, assembly GCF_002776525.5. Taxonomy (NCBI): domain Eukaryota; kingdom Metazoa; phylum Chordata; class Mammalia; order Primates; family Cercopithecidae; genus Piliocolobus; species Piliocolobus tephrosceles. The sequence goes on from NC_045444.1 coordinate 44,085,365, forward strand.
TCAACCATCCTACATTCAGTCAAAATGTCTTTTTTGGTACATCTCGAATGGATGGATGGATGGATGGTATTACAAATATAAGTGTGTATATATACATACATGAATATTTATTTATCTATTCCAATACTGACAAGGGTGTAGAGAATACATTTGTTTGGTATCTTCATTAAAACAATACCTTGGGAAAGAAACTTGGTAACAGGTCTCAAAAACACTAAAAAACAGTCACACTTTTGATCCAGATGTCCCAATCATGGGAATTTTTCCCATGAGAGTAGAGGATTCTAAAACATGAAAAGTCTCTATGCTTGAAGTAGCATAATTTCTATTATCACAAAATTGGGTACATCTCAAATATCTAAAAATTGGGGTGGGATAATGCATGGATCATTTTCTCTTCGGAGTACTTGTCACTCCTGTTTTTACCTAGTTAATTCTTTTGTATTATATTTTTAATTGACATATTGTAATTGTGCATATTTATGGGCACAATTTGATGTTTTGATACATATATACGTTATATAAAAATATACATTAAATCAGGGTATTTAGCACGGCCATCGTCACATGCATTTATCATTTCTTTGTGGGGAGTATGTTCAACAGCCTCTCTTCTGTTTTGTAATATACAATACCTTACTGTTATTCATCCTCACCCTACTGTGCAATAGAACACCAGAACTGATTTCATTGTAACTTTGTACTTTATTGGCCTTGAGATCCCAATTCCAATATCCCTTCCTCAGAAAAACCTTCCCTAACCACTCAGTGAAGATCAAATCCTATTATACACTAGACCGCATAGATTTTATTGCAGTTTATACTTGGGATAATTTTACTTCCAGGCTTATTTGATAAACACTGACTCCTCTCCCTCCCCCAGCAAACAGTAAATTTCATAAAGGTAAGGGCTATATTTTGCTTACCATTGTATCTTCAAGGCAAATAGTAGACACATAATAAATATGCACTGGCTTGAACAATTAAGTATTTAAAAGATTATGTGACAGACTGTTAGGGAGAAAAGTATACATGATTTCATGTCTATGCTTATCATGGGAAAAATAAAATGCGTATTATGTTTATGTTTATATATATGTGTACAATAAACAGAAGTCAGGAATATTAAAAGTTTTGTTAGGATGATAGTAATATAAGTGACTGTACCACAAAATTTCTTTGAATGTTCCCATAACATTAACTTATTTTAAAGTTATATAAACCAAATAAATAATGCCCTGGCTTTTAAGTGTTTGCCTTAGTTTGAGGAGATATAGCCCATGAATATATGGTAATCTCTCCAGAATAGAGTATCAAATGTGCTTTGAAATCATAACAATTGCCTTCTATTAAAAAAGGTATTAACAATAAAAGGCAAAATGAACAAACCATGAAAATTGTGAATACAAACAACATGCAAATTATGTAACAAGTTGCTTCACCTAATCTGTTTTTTACTGCAGTCAAGTAATGAAAATACTGTTTTTAATGAACTCTATTATTTCCACAAGAAAGAATCATACTGTGTGAATAATCCTAAACTATACATGGTCCTAAAATACTGTGCAAAATCACTTGCACATAATCTCCTTTCAAATCTAGCCTAGGTTCACCCTGGCTTGGAACATATCTTTAAGCCAAAAACGGAATTCTAGAAAAGAGAGCACCTGAGGACATATTTGTATAGTGTTGGAGAAGGAGTCTTAATCAGATAATAGTCCGCAGCTGGTAATTACTAACAATTTTTATTCTTCAGATTAAGTTGGAAGTTGTTGAAAGCTAATAAAATAACTGTCTTTCAAAAAATAAAGTTGAATTCAGACCTCAAGGAGTTGTTCTGAACATTAAATGGGTAATGCATGAATGCATGTAAACTATATAATGGTTTCTGAGAGCATTCGATAAATGTTAGCTGCTATTCACTATTATTACTACCTGGGAGTTTCTAACAACTATTTGGAATGTCATTTATTTTCACATTGACATTGTAAACACTTTCTAGCAATTCAATTCTCTAAAACTAGAAAAACACATACACACATAACTTCTAACCTTTAGCTCTGCAGAGGCAGAAGCTAATTTCTTTGCTTCAGTTAATACACGCAATTGTTGATAGTCTACTGGTTTGTACTTGGTGTTTCTCATCTCATTTTTCATATGCAATACCAGATTATCTATTAGGTATAAAAATAGAAAAATGACAAAGAAAGAATATCATGTTATTGGAAGTCAAAATATAATTAGGGCAACATATTGACTTCAGATCTTATTTTTAAATATTTTTAAGCAAATACAAGAAACAATATATTACAATATTGATAATATATTTGAGGCCTCTATTTCTAGAAATTATTATAATATAGCCCCTTTATTTCTTGCACAACATTACTTCTTAAAGGGTACAGAGGGAATGCTTTCAGCTAAATTAGTACTGTATATTGAAGATTTTAGAAAATTATAATGCCAAGCTACAAAGTATGATGACTGTTAACTCATTCTTTTTATTTAAAATGTGATAGACATCAACTATGAATATTAAGTATCACATCATTATAAATCAAATTATATAAATAGATTTTTTAATCATAGATGCATTTTTAACTTAGAAAAATCAAAATAATTTTAATTAAATTTGAAAAAAGGTTGAAACTGAAAGCTAAAATTTTAATACATTGAAAGATATTAAAATCATGTAAAATGTTTGAGTAATCTACATCCAAATACATACAATGTCCTAGTCCGGTATGATATGAGCCATTTGGATAAAGCAAAACACAAGCAAGGGTTACTCTAAGTTCGAGTAGCATAAAGTATACAATAACTTGAGTAACTCAAACAAAACATGTACTTCCACCTCAATTATATGAATAATTCATCTGTGTCATATAAAGTAATTAGGATTTATTAAGTAAATCATGGATCACATGACTATAGAAAGCTCTCAAATGATTTCAGGCCAATCACAGTGAAAGAAAGCAAGGGTAGGGAGACCTGGCAAGATGGCCAAATAGGAACAGCTCTAGCCTGCAGTGCCCAGCTAGATCAATGCAGAAGGTGGGTGATTTCTGCATTTCCAACTGAGGTACCTGGCTCATCTCACTGGGACTGGTTAGACAGTGGGTGCGGCCCACGGACAGCAAGCTGAAGCACAGTGGGGTGTCACCTCACCCAGGAAGCACAAGGAGTTTCCCAACTCCCCTAGCCAAGGGAAGTCATGAGGGACTGTGACATGAGGAATGGTGCACCCCAGCTCAAATACTATGCTTTTCCCATGGTCTTTGCAACCCACAGATCAGGAGATTCCCTTGAATGCCTACTCTACCAGGGCCCTGGGTTTCAAGCACAAAACCAGGCAGCCATTTCAGCAGACACCGAGCTAGCTGCAGGAGTTTTTTCATACCCTAGTGGTGCCTGGAATGCCAGTGAGACAGAACCGTTCACTCCCCTGGAAAGGGGGCTGAAGTCAGGGAGCCAAGTGGTCTAGCTCTGTGGATCCCACCCACATGGAGCCCAGCAAGCTGAGAACTACTGGCTTGAAATTCCCGCTGCCAGCACAGCAGTCTGAAGTTGACCAGGAATGATTGAGCTTGGTGGGGGTAGGGTTGTCTACCATTACTGAGGCTTGAGTAGGTGATTTCCCTCTCACAGTGTAAACAAAGCCACAGGGAAGTTCCAACTGGGCAGAACCCTCTGCAGCTCAGCAAAGCTGCTGTAGACAGACTACCTCTCTAGATTCCTCCTCTCTGGGCAGGGCATCTCTGAAAAATAGGCAGCAGCCTCAGTCAGGGGCTTATAGATAAAACTCCCATCACCCAGGGACAGAGCACCTGGAGGACGGGGCAGGCGGCTCTAAGTGCAGCTTCACCAAACTTACACTTCCCTGCCTGTCAACTCCTTGCAGTGGATCTCCAAGCACAGTGTTCGAGCTCTGCTAGGGGTCCGACTGCCTCCTCAACTGGGTCCCTGACCCTCATGTCTTCTGACTGGGAGACACCTCCCTGCAGGGGCAGACAGACACCTCATACAGGAGAGCTCCAGCTGGCATCTGGTGGGTGCCCCTCTGGGACAAAGCTTCCAGAGGAAGGAACAGGCAGCAACCTTTGCTGTTCTGCAGCCTCCACTGGTGATACCCAGGTAAACAGGGTCTGGAGTGGACCTCCAGCAAACTCCAGCAGACCTGCAGCAGAGGGGCCTGACTGTTAGAAGGAAAACTAATGAACAGAAAGGAATACCATCAACATCAACAAAAAAGAAACCCCATCCAAAGGTCACCAACATCAAAGACCAAAGATAGATAAATCCACGAAGATGGGGAGAAGCAGTGCCAAAAGGCTGAAAATTCTAAAAACCAGAATGCCTCTTCCCCTCCAAAGGATCACAACACCTTGCCAGCAAGGGAACAAAACTGGATGGAAAATGAATTTGACGAATTGACAGAAGTAGGTTTCAGAAGATGGGTAATAACAAACTCCCCCGAGCTAAAGGAGCATGTTTTAACCTAATTCAAGGAAGTAAGAACTTTGAAAAAATTAGTTGAACTGCTAACTAGAATAACCAGTTTAGAGAAGAACATAAATGACCTGATGGAGCTGAAAAACACAGTACAAGAACTTCATGAAGCATACACAAGTATCAATAGCTAAATGGATCAAGCAGAAGGAAGGATATCAGAGGCTGAATATCAACTTAATGAAATAAAATGTGAAGATAAGATTAGAGAAAAGAGAATGAAAAGGAACAAACAAAGCTGCCAAGAAATATGGGACTATGTGAAAAGACCAAACCTATGTTTGATAGGTGTACCTGAAAGTGACAGGGAGAATGGAACCAAGTTGGAAAACACTCTTTAGGATATTATCCAGGAGAACTTCCCCAACCAAGTAAGACAGGCCAACATTCAAATTCAGGAAATAGAGACAACACCACAAAGATACTCCTCCAGAAGAGCCACCCCAAGACACATAATCATCAGATTCACCAAGGTTGAAATGAAGGTAAAAATGTTAAGGGCAGCCAGAGAGAAAGGTTCAGTTACCCACAAAGGGAAGCCCATCAGACTAACAGTGGATCTCTCTGCAGAAACCCTACAAGCCAGAAGACAGTGGGGGCCAATATTCAACATTCTTAAAGAAAAGATTTTCAACCCAGAATTTCATATCCAGCCAAACTAAGCTTCATAAATGAAGGAGAAATAAAATCCTTTACAGACGAGCAAATGCTGAGAGATTTTGTCACCACCAGGCCTGCCTTACAAGAACTCCTGAAGGAAGCACTAAATACGGAAAGGAACAACCGGTACCAGCCACTGCAAAAACATACCAAATTGTAAAGACCATCGGCAATATGAAGAAACTGCATCAACTAACAGACAAAACAACCAGTTAGCATCATGATGACAGGATCAAATTCACACATGACAATACTAACCTTAAATGTAAATGGGCTAAATGCCCCCAATTAAAAACACAGACTGACAAACTGAATAAAGAGTCAAGACCCAAGAGTGTGCTGTATTCAGGAGATCCATCTCACATGCAAAGATACACACAGGCTCAAAATAAAGGGATGGAGGAATATTTACCAAGCAAATGGAAAGCAAAAGAAAAAAAAAAAAAAGCAGGGGTTGCAATCCCAGTCTCTGACATAACAGATTTTAAACCAACAAAGATCAAAAGAGACAAAGAAGGGCACTACATAACGCTAAAGAGATCAAAGCAACAAGAAGAGCTAACTATCCTACATATATATGCACCCAATACAGATTCATAAAGCAAGTTCTTAGAGACCTACAAAGAGACAGACTCCCACACAATAATAATGGGGGACTTTAACACCCCACGGTCAATATTAGACAGATCAACAAGACAGAAAATTAAGGATATTCAGGACTTGAACTCAGCTCTGGGCCAAGCAGACCTAATAGACAGCTACAGAACTGTCCACCCCAAATCAACAGAATATACATTCTTCTCAGCACCACATCGCACTTACTTTAAAATTGACCACAGAGTTGGAAGTAAAACACTCCTCAGCAAATGCAAAAGAATGGATATCATAACAGTCTCTTAGATCACAGTGCAATCAAATTAGAACTCAGGATTAAGATACTCACTCAAAACTACACAACTACATGGAAACTGAACAACCTGCTCCTGAATGACTACTGGATAAGCAACAAAATTAAGGCAGAAATAAATAAGTTCTTTGAAACCAGTGAGAACAAAGACACAATGTACCAGAATCTCTGGGACACATTTAAAGCAGTGTTTAGAGGGAAATTTATGTCACTAAATGCCCTAAGAGAAAGCATGGAGAAGATCTAAAATTGACACCCTAATATCACAATTAAAAGAACTAGAGAAGCAAGAGCAAACACATTCAAAAGCTAGCAGAAGAAAAGAAATAACCAAGATCAGAGCAGAAATGAAGGAGATAGAGACAAGAAAAACTCTTCAAAAAAATCCATGAATGCAGGAGCTGGTTTTTTGAAAAAACTAACAAAATAGACCGCTAGCCAGACTAATAAAGAAGAAAAAAGAGGAGAATCAAATAGACACAATAAAAAATGATAAAGGGTATATCACCACTGATCCCACGGAAATACAAACTACCATCAGAGAATACTATAAATACCTCTATGCAAATGAACTAGAAAATCCAGAAGAAATGTATAAATTCCTGGACACATACACCCTCCTAAGTCGAAACCAGGAAGAAGTTGAATCTCTGAATAGAACAATAACAAGTTCTGAAATTGAGGCAGTAATTAATAGCTTGCCAACCAAAAAAAGTCCAGGACCAGATGGATTCACAGCTGAATTCTACAAAGGTACAAAGAGGAACTGGTACCATTCCTTCTGAAACTATTCCAAACGATAGAAAAAGAGGGAATCCTCCCTAACTCATTTTATCCTGATACCAAAACCTGGCAGAGACTCAACAAAAAAAGAAAATTTCAGGCCTGATGAAAATCAATGCAAAAATCCTCAATAAAATACTGGCAAACCGAATCCAGCAGCAGGTCAAAAAGCTTATCCACCATGATCAAGTCAGCTTCATTCCAGGGATGCAAGGCTGGTTCAACATAATGCAAATCAATAAACATAATCCATCACATAAACAGAACCAATGACAAAAACCACGTGACTATCTCAATAGATGCAGAAAAGGCCTTTGATAAAATTCAACAGCCCTTCATGCTAAAGCTCTCCATAAACTAGGTATTGCTGGAACAGATCTCAAAATAATTAGAGCTATTTATGATAAACCCATAACCAATATCATACTGAATGGGCAAAAACTGGAAGCATTCCCTTTGAAAGCCAGCACAAGACAAGGATGCCCTCTCTCACCACTCCACTTCAACATAGTATTGGAAGTTCTGGCCAGGGCAGTCAGGCAAGAGAAATAAATAAAGGGTATTCAAATAGGAAGAGAGGAAGTTAAATTGTTGTTTGCAGATGACATGATTGTATATTTAGAAAATCCCATTGTCTTAGCCCAAAATCTCCTTAAGCTGATAAGCAACTTCAGCAAAGTCTCAGGATACAAAATCAATGTGCAAAAATCACAGGCATTCCTATACACCAATAATAGAGTGCCAAATCATGAGTGAACTCCCATTCACAATTGCTACAAAGAGAGTAAAACACCTAGGAATACAACTTACAAGTGATGTGAAGGACCTCTTCACAGAGAACTATAAACCACTAGTCAAGGAAATAAGAGAGGACACAAACAAATGGAAAAATAGTCCATGCTCATGGATAGGAAGAATGAATATTGTGAAAATGGCCATACTGCCCAAAGTAATTTATAGATTCAATGTTATCCCTATCAAGCTACCATTTACTTTCTTCAAAGAATCAGAAAAAAATACTTTAAACTATTATGGAACCAAAAAAGAGCCCTCATACCCAAGACAATGCTGGGCAAGAAGAACAAAGCCTCAGGCATCATGCTACCTGACTTCAAACTATACTACAAGGCTACAGCAACCAAAACAGCATGGGACTGGTACCAAAAAAGATATGTAGACCAACAGAACAGACCAGAGGCCTCAGAAATAAAGCCACACATCTAAAGGCATCTGATCTTTGAAAAACCTGACAAAAACAAGCAAATGGGGAAAGGATTCCCTATTTAATAAATGGTGTTGGGAAAATTGGCTAGCCATATGCAGAAAACTGAAACTGGATCTCTTCCTTACACTTTATACAAAAATTAACTCAAGATGGATTAAAGACTTAAATGTAATACCTAAAACCATAACTATCCTAGAAGAAAACCTAGGCAATACCATTCAAGACATACGCATGGGCAAAGACTTCATGACTACAACACCAAAAGCAATGGCAACAAAAGCCAAAATTGACAAATGGGATCTAATCAAAACCAAGAGCTTCTGCATAGCAAAAGAAACTATCATCAGAGTGCACAGGCAACCCACAGAATGGGAGAAAAATTTTGCAATTTATCCATCTGATAAAGGGCTAATATCCAGAATCAACGAAGAACTTAAACAAATTTACAAGAAAAAAACAACCTCATCAAAAAGTGGGTAAAGGATATGAACAGACACTTCTCAAAAGAAGACATTTATGCAGCCAAGAAACATATGAAAAAAAAAAAAAACTCATCGTCTCTGGTCATTAGAGAAATGCAAATCAAAACCACAGTGAGATACCATCTCATGACAGTTAGAATAGTGATCATTAAAAAGTCAGGAAACAACACATGCTGGAGAAGATGTGGAGAAATAGGAACACGTTTACACTGTTGGTGGGACTGTAAATTAGTTCAAACATTGTGGAAGACAGTGTGGCAATTTCTCAAGGATCTAGAACCAGAAATACCATTTGATTCAGCAATCCCATTACTGGGTATATACCTAGAGGATTATAAATCATTCTACTATAAAGACACATGCACACGTATGTTTATTGTAGCACTGTTTACAATAGCAAAGACTTGGAACCAACCCAAATTCTCATCAATGATAGACTGGTTGAAGAAAATGTGGCACATATACACCATGGAATGCTATGCAGCCATAGAAAAGGATGAGTTCATGTCCTTTGCAGGGATATGGATGAAGCTGGAAACCATCACTCTTATCAAACTAACACAAGAACAGCAAACCAAACGCTACATTTTCTCACTCATAAGTGGTAGTTGAACAATAAGAACACATGGACACAGGGAGGGGAACATCACACACCGGGGCCTGTTGGGGGGTGGGGGGCTAGGGGAGGGATAGCGTTAGGAGATATACCTAATGTAGATGATGGGATGCTGGGCACAGCAAACCACCATGGCATATGTATACCTATGTAACAAACCTGCACGTTCTGTACATGTTCCCCAGAACTTAAAGTATAATAAAAAAAGAAGAAGAAGAAGAAAGCAAGGGTATCCTGATCACTGTTGAGGATTAAAATAAACTCATTGTAAGGAACTGGCCAGTCATTCAACGTAACCAGAAAGTAAGCTTTCCATTATTAAATATTTGAAAAATCAACATTCCAATTGTATATCATTTCAAAAGTACATAATCCAGTGCAAATAATAAAACAGAGTTGGAAGTAGGAAAAATACCTGAGCTATCATTTCTCTGAATTGTCATGAATGGTCGGTCTCTTTGATTCATTTTTCTGTATCTGTTAAGAAAACAAGAGAGAACTAAAATTTCATAATATTATTTTATAAATGTTTTTAAAGCTGTGTTACTTGAAGTAACTGGGTGCCATAATGCTTTTTATTTTATTAAAATTTGCTTTTCTTGCCCTTAGAAGCCTCCCTCCGTTAGTGTTTTTCCATGCCTTTCTTGTTCTTGGTCCACTCTTTCCTATTTTTTCCCTCTTAATCCTCCCCTGCTGGATTGTTCCAGTGACTGATAAAAATTTTGTTATTAGAAAGTTGTTATGTGTTTTATTTTGTGTTCCTGGGAGGAAAGAAATTACCTAAATTGAAGAATAAATTATTCACTACTTCTATTACAAGTAATATAGCACTTTTGATAGATATAGAGATGCAGGGACACGGAGCAAGATGGCTGAATAGGAACTGCTCCAGCCTCCAGTTCCCAGCGTGAGCAACACAGAAGACGGGTGATTTCTGCATTTTCAACTGAGGTACTGGGTTCATCTCAATGGGGAGTGCCGGACAATCAGTGCTGGTCAGCTCGTGCAGCCCGACCAGCAAGAGCTGAAGCAGGGCAAGGCATCGCCTCACCTGGGAAGCACAAAGGGGAAGGGAATTCCTTTTCCTAGCCAAGAGGAACTGAGACACACAACACCTGGAAAATCGGGTAACTCCCACCCTAATACTGTGCTTTACCAAGGGTCTTAGCAAACGGCACACCAGGAGATTATATCCCACACCTGGCCCAGAGGGTCCCACACCCATGGAGCCTCCCTCATTGCTAGCACAGCAGTCTGAGATCTAACTGCAAGGCAGCAGTGAGGCCGGGGGAGGGGCACCCACCATTGCTGAGGCTTAAGTAGGTAAACAAAGCCACCAGGAAGCTCGAACTGGGTGGAGGCCACCGCAGCTCTAGGATGCCTGCCTGACTCTATAGACTCTATCTCTGGGGACAGGGCATAGCTAAACAAAAAGCAGCAGAAACCTCTGCAGATGAAAATGACCCTGTCTGACAGCTTTGAAGACAGCAGTGGATCTCCCAGCATGGAGATTGAGATCTGAGAATGGAAAGACTGCCTGCTCAAGTGGGTCCCTGACCCCTGAGTAGCCTAACTGGGAGACATGCCCCACTAGGTGCAGACCGACACCACACACCTCACACGGCAGCGTACACCCCTGAGATGAAGCTTCCAGAGCAAGAATCAGACAGCAACTCTTGCTGTTCAGCAATATTCTATCTTCTGCAGCCTCCACTGCTGATACCCAGGCAAACAGGGTCTGGAGTGGACCTCAAGCAATCTCCAACAGACCTACAGCTGAGGGTCCTGACTGTTAGAAGGAAAACTAACAGAAATGACACCCACACCAAAACCCCATCAGTACGTCACCATCTTCAAAGACCAAAGGCAGATAAAACCACAAAGATGGGGAAAAAGCAGGGCAGAAAAGCTGGAAATTCAAAAACTCAGAGCACATCTCCCCCTCCAAAGGAATGCAGCTCATCGCCAGCAACAGATCAAAGCTGGACAGAGAATGACTTTGACGAGATGAGAGAAGAAGGCTTCAGTCAATCAAACTTCTCAGAGCTAAAGGAGGAACTACGTACCCAGCACAAAGAAACCAATCTTGAAAAAAGAATGGAAGAATGGATAACTAGAATAATCAATGCAGAGAAGGCCATAAACGAACTGATAGGGATAAAAACCATGACACGAGAAATACATTACAAATGCACGAGCTTCAGTAACCGACTCGATCAACTGGAAGAAACAGTATCAATGATTGAAGATCAAATGAATGAAATGAAGTGAGAAGATAAGTCTAGAGAAAAAAGAGGAAAAAGAAATGAACAAAGCCTCCAGGAAATATGGGTTTATGTGAAAAGACCAAATCTATGTCTGATTGGTGTGCCTGAAAGTGACTGGGAAAATGGAACCAAGTTGGAAAACACTCTGCAGGATATTATCCAGGAGAACTTCCCCAACCTAATCAGGCAGGCCAACATTCAAATTCAGGAAATACAGACAACAACAGAAAGATACTCCTCGAGAAGAGCAACTCCAAGACACATAATTGTCAGATTCACCAAAGTTGAAATGAAGGAAAAAATGTGAAGGGCAGCCAGAGAGAAAGGTCAGGTTACCCACAAAGGGAAGCCCACCAGACTAACAGCAGATCTCTCAGCAGAAACTCTACAAGCCAGAGGAGACTGGGGGCCAATATTCCACATTCTTAAAGAAAAGAATTTCCAACCCAGAATTTCATATCCAGCCAAACTAACTTTCATAAGTGAAGGAGAAATAAAATCCTTTACAGACAAGCAAATGCTTAGAGATTTTGTCACCACCAGGCCTGCCCTACAAAAGCTCCTGAAGGAAGCATGAAACATGGCAAGGAACAACCAGTACCAGCCATTGAAAAACATGTCAAAATGTAAAGACCATCGATGCTAGGAAGAAACTGCATCAACTAACAAGCAAAATAACCAGTGAAAATCATAATGACAGGATCAAGTTCACACATAACAACATTAACCTTAAATGTAAGTGAACTAATTGGTCCAATTAAAAGACACAGACTGGCAAATTGGATAAAGAGTCAAGATCCATCAGTTTTCTGTATTCAGGAGACCCATCTCACATGCAGAGACATACATAGGCTCAAAATAAAGGGATGGAGGAAGATCTACCAAGCAAATGGAGAACAAAAAAAGCAAGGGTTGCAATCCTAGTCTCTGATAAAACAGACTTCAAACCATCAAAGATCAAAAGAGACAAAGAAGGCCATTACATAATGGTAAAGGGATCAAATTCAACAGGAAGAGCTAACTATCCTAAATATATATGCACCCAATACAGGAGCACCCAGATTCATAAAGCAAGTCCTTAGAGACTTACAAAGAGACTTAGACTCCCATACAATAATAATGGGAGAGTTCAACACCCCACTGTCAACATTAGACAGATCAATGAGACAGAAAGTTAACAAGAATATCCAGGAAGTGAACTCAGCTCTGCACCAAGCGGACCTAATAGACATCTACAGAACTCTCCACCCCAAATCAACAGAATATACATCATTCTCAGCACCACATCGCACTTATTCCAAAATTGACCACATAATTGGAAGTAAAGCACTCCTCAGCAAATGTAAAAGAACAGAAATTATAACAAACTGTCTCTCAGACCACAGTGCAATCAAACTAGAACTCAGGACTAAGAAACTCACTCAAAACTGCTCGACTACATGGAAACTGACCAACTTGCTCCTGAATGACTACTGGGTACATAACAAAATGAAGTCAGAAATAAAGATGTTCTTTGAAACCAATGAGAACAAAGATATGACATACAAGAATCTCTGGGACACATTTAAAGCAGTGTGTAGAGGGAAATTTATAGCACTAAATGCCCACAAGAGAAAGCTGGAAAGATCTAAAATTGACACTGTAACATCACAATTAAAAGAACTAGAGAAACAAGAGCAAACACATTCAAAAGCTAGCAGAAGGCAAGAAATAACTAAGATCAGAGCAGAACTGAAGGAGATAGAGACACACAAAAAAACCCTCCAAAAATTCAATGAATCCAGGAGTTGGTTTTTTGAAAAGATCAACAAAATTGTAGACTGCTAGCAAGACTGATGAAGAAGAAAAGAGAGAAGAATCAAAAAGACGCAATAAAAAATGATAAAGGGGATATCACCACCGACCCCACAGAAATACAAACTATCATCAGAGAATACTATAAACACCTCTACACAGATAAACTAGAAAACCTAGAAGAAATGGATAATTTCCTGGACACTTATACTTTCCCAAGACTAAACCAGGAAGAAGTTGAATCCCTGAATAGACCAATAGCAGGCTCTGAAATTGAGGCAATAATTAATAGCCTACCAACCGAAAAAAGTCCAGGACCAGACCGATTCACAGCCAAATTCTACCAGAGGCACAAGGAGGAGCTGGTACCATTCCTTCTGAAACTATTCCAATCAATAGAAAAAGAGGCAATCCTCCCTAACTCCTGTTATGAGGCCAACATCATCCTGATACTAAAGCCTGACAGAGACACAACAAAAAAAGAGAATTTTAGACCAATATCCCTGATGAACATCGATGCAAAAATCCTCAATAAAATACTGGCAAACCAAATCCAGCAGCACATCAAAAAGCTTATCCACCATGATCAAGTGGGCTTCATCCCTGGGATGCAAGGCTAGTTCAACATAATCCAAATCAATAAACGTAATCCAGCATATAAACAGAACCAAAGACAAAAACCACATGATTATCTCAACAGATGCAGAAAAGGCCTTTGACAAAATTCAACAGCCCTTCATGCTAAAAACTCTCAATAAATTCGGTATTGATGGAATGTATCTCAAAATAACAGGAGCTATTTATGACAAACCCACAGCCAATATCATACTGAATAGGCAAAAACTGGAAGCATTCCCTTTAAAAACTGGCACAAGACAGGGATGCCCTCTCCCACCACTCCTATTCAACATAGTGTTGGAAGTTCTGGCTAGGGCAATCAGGCAAGAGAAAGAAATAAAGGGTATTCAGTTAGGAAAATAAGAAGTCAAAGTGTCCCTGTTTGCAGATGACATGATTATATATTTAGAAAACCCCATCATCTCAGCCCAAAATATCCTTAAGCTGATAAGCAACTTCAGCAAAGTCTCAGGATACAAAATCAATGTGCAAAAATCACAAGCATTCTTATACACCAATAGCAGACAGAGAGTCAAATCATGAGTGAAAGTCCGTTCACAACTGCTACAAAGAAAATAAAATACCTAGCAATACATCTTACAAGGGATTTGAAGGACCTCTTCAAGGAAAACCACAAACCACTACTCAGTGAAATAAAAGAGGACGCAAACAAATGGAAGAACATACCATGCTCATGGATAGGAAGAATCAATATTGTGAAAATGGCTATACTGCCCAAGGTAATTTATAGATTCAATGCCATTCCCATCAAGATAAAAATGACTTTCTTCACAGAATTGGAAAAAACTGCTTTAAAGTTCATATGGAACCAAAAAAGAGCTTGCATTGCCAATAAAATCCTAAGTCAAAAGAACAAAGCTGGAGGCATCATGCTACCTGACCTCAAACTATACTACAAGGCTACAGTAACCAAAACAGCATGGTACTGGTACCAAAACAGAGATATAGACCAATGGAACAGAACAGAGTCCTCAGAAATAATACCACACATCTACAGCCATCTGATCTTTGACAAACCTGACAAAAACAAGAAATGGGGAAAGGATTCCCTATTTAATAAATGGTGCTGGGAAAATTGGCTAGCCATAAGTAGAGAGCTGAAACTGGATCCTTTCCTTACTCCTTACACGAAAATTAATTCAAGATGGATTAGAGACTTAAATGTTAGACCTAATACCATAAAAACCCTAGAAGAAAACCTAGGTAATACCATTCAGGACATAGGCATGGGCAAGGACTTCATGTCTAAAATACCAAAAGCAACGGCAACAAAAGCCAAAATTGACAAATGGGATCTAATTAAACTAAAGAGCATCTGCACAGCAAAAGAAACTACCAACAGAGTGAACAGACAAAAATGGGAGAACATTTTTGCAATCTACTTATCTGACAAAGGGCTAATATCCAGAACCTACAAAGAACTCAAACAAATTTACAAGAAAAAAAAAAACAACCCCATCAAAAAGTGAGCAAAGGATATGAACAGACATTTCTCGAAAGAAGACATTCATACAGCCAACAGACATATGAAAAAATGCTCATCATCACTGGCCATCAGAGAAATGCAAATCAAAACCACAATGAGATACCATCTCACACCAGTTAGAATGGCAATCATTAAAAAGTCAGGAAACAACAGGTGCTGGAGAGGATATGGAGAAATAGGAACACTTTTACACTGTTGGTGGGATTGTAAACTAGTTCAACCATTGTGGAAAACAGTATGGCGATTACTCAAGGATCTAGAACTAGAAATACCATATGATCCAGCCATCCCATTACCGGGTATATACCCAAAGGATTATAAGTCATGCTGCTATAAAGACACATGCACACATATGTTTATTGCGGCACTATTCACAATAGCAAAGACTTGGAATCAACCCAAATGTCCATCAGTGACAGACTGGATTAAGAAAATGTGGTACATATGCACCATGGAATACTATGCAGCCATAAAAAAGGATGAGTTCTTGTCCTTTGTAGGGACATGGATGCAGCTGGAAACCATCATTCTCAGCAAACTATTGCAAGAACAGAAAACCAAACACCGCATGTTCTCACTCATAGGTGGGAATTAAACAATGAGATCACTTGGACATGGGAAGGGGAACATCACACACTGGGGCCTATTATGGGGGAGGGTGAGGCGGAAAGGATGGCATTGGGAGTTATACCTGATGTAAATGATGAGTTGATGGGTGCTGATGAGCTGATGGGTGCAACACACCAACATGGCACGTGTATACATATGTAGCAAACCTGCATGTTGTACACATGTACCCTAGAACTCAAAGTATATTTAAAAAAAAAAAAGATTTGAACAAGTAATTCATGAAAAAAGACACTCAAATAGCCAATAAACATATAAAAGACCAAAAAAAAGAAAAAAGAAAGATATAGAGATGCACCAGCCAGATCAAAGGACTTGCTGCCTTGCTCTGGGAATGCAGTCTGCAGATAGCCTCCAGCATCACCCCCTTCAGGGTAGGACTCAGCTGCGAGAAGAGCCTCGTCCAAAGGCATATGCTTTCTTGGGCAGCCCATACCAAGTGACTGAGCAAGGCAGGGGTGTAAGGCTATTTGGGCCCAATGTAGAACACTCTGATATGTAATATTTGCTCCAGAGCTTTCTGCCACGCTGGGCTAGAGTTTGTTGGACCTGCATTGAAGTTGTTGTCTTCATCTGTCCAATCCCACTTCCTTCTTCTCCCTTTCACAGGTATAGATGCCTGCTAAACATCTTCCACTCCACATTCTTCAGGTGGCTCTTTAAATAACAGTACTCACTTTTCAAAAGTTTGTGTTCCATATCCACTAGGTTGAACTATCCATGTCTAGTGGCCCTTTCAGTAACCTAAACCTTCTTAAATGGAGGAGAAGATAGTTAAGGTCCATGACTTTTGGAAATTCCCCAAGAATTCCTAAGTGCTTACTATAGCCTCCCTGTCACTACCATAGCCTTCCCATTTATTTTAATCTGCTTTAAAAGTATAATCTACAGACAGGAATGGCAAATGTAAATGCACTCAGCAGCCATCAGTAAGTTAAAGGAGAGAAATGACAAGGAGCAAGACCATAAGAGTGGCAGAAAATATGAAAAACTGAAGAGCATTCCACACCCAAAAATAAGCAAATATACCTTTCTCCTTTTTATAACACAAGTACCAGACAAAGCAAGCCTCCAGAAATAAATCTATGCTGGTTTGTCAGCTCAGGCCTACTACATCCCCTCCCTGGTTTTCATTTAATTCTGCCACCCATAGCTTAGCTGTCCAAGTTTGCCATCTTTATCTCATAGAAGACCTCCCCTGTCCTCTTATTGGTCAGTTGTATAGTTTTCTTTCATTGGACAGCCAGCCCCTTTAGATTTAGGCCTCATTTTTCTTGGCATTGAGACTCAAACATAGAGGTTCTGAAACAAAATAGGGTTTTGCAGATTCCCTTTTGGCTACCTTGGTCTAACCCTGCCTAACTTGTTCCTCCTGGTTTTCAGAAGAAAACCATGCAAGCCATAAAATGTTTCTCACCATCTCTATATACTTCAAATTTTAATTGTGGCCATAAGAAATCTGACATTAGAATATATTCTGGAAATCAAAGTTGTAGCCAAATCTGTCTTCATGAACTGGAAACCTCATTTGGTTCCAACTATTTAGAAGACCAAGTGGAAATACTTCCTGACCTGCATTACTCTAATCTTTATATATAAATCATGTATAATTTCGACTTGCCTTCCAAAAATGTTGAGGGCCTATGAACTAAAGAGTTACTAAGCTGAGGTATTATAAAACTGATTTCACTGTAATGTTTCTTATATGAGAGAAATGATTAGACATTCAGATTTAGAATCTGCAAAGTTCACAAGTAATTTACTTAGTTCAGGTCTCATTTTAGCACTTGAGATGATTGAGGCTCAGAAAAATGACCAAAATCATACACCTAGTCAGTAGCAGAACTTTCAGTTTCAAAATCTCACATTATAATACAAAAATCTCTGAAAATGAAGGTTTATTTCATAATTAATATGGTGGCCAAACCCAACCTGAGCTGCAATCATTTGGTGGCAAACCTGACCCAAACTGAAGTTTACACTATTAATGTGAACCTTCATACATTTATGTAAAAATATTAATCTGTTTAATTATGGGATGATGCCGGGGCCCCAACAGGGTTTCAAAAAAATAATGGGCATATGTTTTTTATCCCATTTCTAAAAATCTGAAAAACCTAAAAAATATCTGGCTCCACATATTTCAGATAAGGGATTTATGAAACTGTATTAAAACAAACATTTCCTGATTCCCAAACAAGTATACATCATCCAGACAATTTCAATTTTATGCTTACTAGTGAGAAATTCAAAGTGGCTATTTCAGCCTGTAATTAAAATGCTTTGGCTGAGTAACTGCTACTTGAACGGAATTTTTTATGTTAAATAACTTAAGAACAGTTAGTTTTAGAAATTATTCCATATTCACATTATATGACATTTTAGAAATAGCTTATGAATGTTACCAAAATGTTAAGGCTTTTAGATCTACTCAATTATGGAAAATATTTTTGTAAGAAATTTCTTATAGCACAGGAAGAACACTTTGATATATAATAGAATGACAGTGTCACAATAGCTAGAGGGTTGAAAAACATTTTAGCAAAAAGTTAATTATTACAGAGTTGATGGAGTATCTACACTTTTGTAAAATAGATAAATAAATGAAGCCATTTATTTGTCTATTTATGACCAGTCTCTACAGGGAAAATCAGGACTTCTTTAGAGATGTGAAAACATAAGAGAGACATCATTTATATAAGGATGCAGTTTTTTAACACTTAATATTCTTATTCTTCTCTTTTCTAAGAAAATCTTTTTTTAATACACTGAGGAAGGAAAAAGTCAACTATATTTAGGGTTAAGGTTGTACTACATAGGGATAGCTTGTAAACTCTAAACTGATTATAAATATGTAGACTAGTCAATCACCCCATGATAGTGAGTTTTCCACAGTGGGGATTCAGCCAGGTGAAATGATGTTAAAAACAATACCAATATGTAGAAATAGTATTGTTTTGGCTATATGGGCTCTTCTTTTGTTCCATATGAAGTTTAAAGTAGTTTTTTTTTTTTTTCTAATTCTGTGAAGAATGTCAGTGTTAGTTTCATGGGAATAGCATTGAATCTATAAATTACTTTGGGCAGTATGGCCATTTTCGCGGTATCAATTCCTCCTACCCATGAGCATGGAATGTTTTTCCATTTGTTTGTGTCCTCTCTTATTTCCTTGAGCAGTGGTTTGTAGTTCTCCTTGAAGAGGTCCTTCAATTCCATGGTTAGCTGTATTCCTGGTATTTTATTCTCTTTGTAGCAATTGTGAATGGGAGTTTATTCATGATTTGGCTCTCTGCTTGTCTATTGTTGGTATATAGGAATGCTTGTGATTTTTGCAAATGATTTTGTATTCTGAGACTTTGCTGAAGTTGCTTATCAACTTAAGAAGCTTTTGGGCTGAGACAATGGGGTTTTCTAGATATAGGATCATGTCATCTGCACACAGAGACAGTTTTACTTCCTTTCTTCCTATTTGAATACTTTTTTTTTTTTTTTTTTTTTTTGAGACGCAGTCTTGCTCTGTGGCCCGGGCTGGAGTGCAGTGGCCGGATCTCAGCTCACTGCAAGCTCCGCCTCCCAGGTTTACGCCATTCTCCTGCCTCAGCCTCCCGTGTAGCTGGGACTACAGATGCCTGCCACCACGCCCAGCTAGTTTTTTGTATTTTTTAGTAGAGACGGGGTTTCACCATGTTAGCCAGGATGGCCTCGATCTCCTGACCTCGTGATCCGCCCGTCTCGGCCTCCCAAAGTGCTGGGATTATAGGCTTGAGCCACTGCGCCCGGCCTTGAATACTCTTTATTTCTTTATATATTTCTCATGCCTGATTGCCCTGGTCAGAACTTCCAATACTATGTTGAACAGGAATGGTGGGAGAGGGCATCCCTGTCTTGTGCCAGTGTTCAAGGGGAATTCTTCCAGGTTTTGCCCATTCAGTATGATATTAGCTATGGGTACATAGTTTGTTAAGAGTTTTTAACATGAATGGATGTTGAACTTTATCAAAGGCTTTTTCTGTGTCTGTTGAGATAATCATCCGGTTTTGTCTTTAGTTCTGTTTATGTGATGAATTACGTTTATTAATTCGTTGAACCAGTCTTTCATCCTGGGGCTGAAGCCAACTTGATCATGGTGGATAAGCTTTTTGATTTACTGCTGCATTCAGTTTGCCAGTATTTTATTGAGGATTTTTACATCAATATTCATCAGGGATACTGGCCTGAGGATGGCATATCAGGGGGTTAGTGGAGGGAGAGTATCAGGATAGATAGCTAACGCAAGTGGGGCTTAATACCTAGGTGATGGGTTCATACGTGCAGCAAACCATACGTACATCACACAATTACCTATGTAACAAACCTGCATGTCCGGCACACATATCCTGGCACTTAAAATAAAATTAAATTAAATTTTAAAAATATATACATGTAGAAACAACTTGGATGTGGTATCAAATTATTGTAAAAAATTAATTTATCAATAATAAAAGTTGGCCATGATATCGATTACAAAATAAACTTTCATTTTTAGAGATTCTTGTATTATAATGAAAAATTTTGAAACTAACGTTCTTTTGCTACTGACTAGGTACGCAATCTTGGACATTTTCTTATGAAAGATCCCATAACATTTTAAGTGTTTTCGTTCAAATATTATGGCCAAAGTCCAGCTGAAGCGGTATTTTTCTAACATCCAGAATTCATTTTTAAATTTTAAGCAGAATGTTACATATCACTTTTATTATAAAACATTATGCACTGTAGTTTGTGTAAGATAAACTTATTGTCCTGAAAAAACTAATGGAACCAAAAGATGTACTATTAGAACTAATATAAATGGTTAAACAAAGTACTCAGTCACATAAGAAATATGACCAATTCAAATATAATGGGAAAGATCTCACTCAAAACAAACAAAAAACAAAATATCTAGGAATAAACTGTATAAGAAGTTTGTAGGACATATACTGTGAAAAAACTATCAAACTTGATTACAGGAAATTTTAAAAAAATTGAACAGAAAGAAACTAGTCTAATTCTGCATACCAAATATTTAACTTTGGCAATTTCTGGGTAGTAGGATTATATTTAATTTTGATTACTACTTTATGCTTGAGCATAATTTCTAAATTTTTCTTATTTTATAGGAAGAAAAAACAACAGTTTTAAAAGTACTAAGCAGAGGCAATAGTTATTTTACTATATTCTGGAAAAACACTACCATGGTATGCCTATTTTACCAATTAAAAAAGAAACTGGATTTCGTGACATCAAGAATCCTTTAAGATATACACATATGTAAGTGTAATTCATGATACTGATACTGAATTGAGTTCTTACTAACCTTCTACCAAAACGCAGACTATATTAAAATACACTTGTTGCATGGTATAGAACTTTAAAATGTTAACATTAGAATATTCACCAGTTTATTTATTTTATATAGGTATAATAATGACATATATACAATTCCACAAGTTATTTTATTTAATAATGTAACTTGGCCATCTTTCCATATCATTCTATTTGTGTATTCATATATATATACACACACATATATGTGCCTTTAATAACTGAAAATGGCATATATACATACATACATTCATTCAACCAGTACAAGAATAAAGACAGAAATTTTTCTCAAAGAATTCTGCCTTTTTTACTGAAAAATAAAATTCATAATCAGAAAAATAAAATCTATCAAATCTCTGCCCTCTTTATAATTCATATAAATTTGCTTATGAACCGATTCCACATATAGTCAACCTATATGATTTTCTCAGTTTTTATGTTTAAAACAGCTCAAAGTAGAGAGCCTCAATCAACCTTGCTAATAAAATAATTCAAATACAGCTCTATACATCCCATAGGCTTTTCCAGTCTGCGGAACAGAGTACGGGAGAAAGAAGAGTTTAACCACAGCAAATAACCTAAAAGGGCCCGTTTTCCATGGGACCTCAGAGACCCACGGAGAGTGAAGGTAACTGCAGTGGAGCGTCTCATGCCCTTACTCCCTCTATATATCCTCCAAACTATTTTAATAATTCCAAAACCCCAACAGAAAAGGTATAAATTAGGTATATGCTACATAAAAATGGGAATTTTCCAGATGTTTTTTGGGGGGAAATAGATGAATTCACACAAGCTTCCACTGTCTCAGAAATTCTGACCAGAAACTATGACTGTGAGTTTTGAGTTTGACAAATCACCTTAGGGAAACTAAGTACTTATTTGTGAAGAAATACAGTTTTGTCTCTAATTTTCCCCTTGAATGTGGGATCCATAAAGAAAGAATAATGAAAGTAATCCTCTGCTTTGGAAAGACTTACCACTTATCCTCCCACATGACTTGCCATTTTGGACATGCTTAAATTTAAGATTTGTCAATTTTCTGACACAATTTGGGAGTCTACTTTCCCATCCTACATACCTGTACTTGATGTAAGAGATTCACCTGCTTCCTCTTGGTCCCTTTTATGCCTAAGTTCTCCGACAGCTGGAGGGTATTATATAATTCACCTCCTCCATATCCTGTATGTAGAGTTTTATCAATATCCTTTTATCTGCTCTTCTAGGCCAGCTACCATCACACAACTGCCTGGATAAGTGATGTCTCAAACACCCAAATATATCATAGAACTCCCTGACCTACCAAA
The DNA here is from genome assembly GCF_002776525.5 of Piliocolobus tephrosceles. NCBI lineage: Eukaryota > Metazoa > Chordata > Mammalia > Primates > Cercopithecidae > Piliocolobus > Piliocolobus tephrosceles. The sequence goes on from NC_045444.1 coordinate 44,108,010, forward strand.
TAGTTTCTCATTGCTCTCCAGGACAATCTAGCTCTTGACTATCTAGCCCCTTCATTACCCATTACCTTATTTGTACATTACTCTTGAGCATTCCCAAACCATTTGTAGATCCCTGAATGGACAACGCTTGTGAAAGGCAGAACAATAGTGCCCCAAAGATGTCAATGTAGGTCCTAATCCTCAGAACCTATGAATATGTTATGTTATGTGGCAAAGGGGAATTAAGGTGGCAAAGATAGTTTAGATTGCTAATCAGCTAATGTTACATAAAGAGATTATCCTGGCTTATCCAGGTGGGCCTAATGTAGTCAGAAGGGCCCTTATTAGAAGGAGACAGGAAGGTCAGAATCAGAGATGTGATGACAGAAACAGAGGTCAGAAGCAGGAAGGTTTGAAGATGCCACGCTTCTGACGTTGAAGATAGAGGAATGAAACCATGACCCAAAGAATGCAGGTAGCCTCTAGATGCTGGAAAAGGAAAGGAAACAGATTCTCTCCTAGAGGCTCCAAAGGAATACAGCCTTGCCCACAGCTTGCTGTCATTTTGGATGTCTGAACTCCAGAATTGTAAGATCATAAATCTGTATTAAGTCACTAAGGTTGTGGTAATGTTTTTTAGCAATAGGAAACTGATAAGCTCTTTCATATCTCTCTTGTTTGAAATAGTACACACACTATTACCTATGCCTGGAAGGGTTTTCTCTACCATTGCCTCTCTGACCAATGCCTACTTATTTTTCAGTCTCATCTTAATCATCCTACTGGAGCTTCTCCTAATACAGACAGAAATGATCTTTCCTTTACCTTGTGCTACTATTATACTTTGTGTTTGTCCCCACTGTTTCTCTAATTTATTTATGCTCTTATTTCAATGTTTATTAAACATCTATTGTATACTAGATTAAGGGCTATAGATTTATTCAGGCCTCTGCAGAGAGACCATCTCTGGCAATGTCATCTAAAGCAGCTCCCTCTAACCCCAGTTGTTCTTAACCCTCTCATTCCAATTATTTTCCTTTCTGGTACAGCTCCCTGTGTGGCATTACACTATATATTTATTAACTTTCCTATTGTTCACGTCTACCATTAGGATAAATGTTCCATGAAAACAAGGCCTTTAGCGGATCATCTCTGTTTCTCCAGACTGCCTAAAATAGTATCTGGTACCTGCCAGATATTCAATACATATTTGCTGAAACAGCATTAAGTGATTACATCATAGATCACACTCCTGCACCTAACGCATGGTAGTATTAGAAGCAAATACATAGTTTTCACCTGCTTTCCCCTTAATTTAAATCTAGGCTCACCTGTATGAGATGCAAACTATTATCAAGAACAACCTCCAAGTCAAAATGGCATAGATTGAGGGATATGTGAAGAAGTGAGGAAGAAAACACATGCCCACTTTAAACTTTCAGCACTGGCTCTAAGTTCACATTAACTACAGTTGACCAGTGCTCCAGACCAGCTACTCAGCTGTCAATCATACCACACAACCCCCGCATGGAGAAACTTGCATTTTATTAGTAATCTAAGGATATCTATGCTATCTTACTTCTCCAAGAGCTTGGGGGTAAGAAGGAGATTCTATGCATAGTAGACACAAATAATGTAGTTTTACCTCCAACATATATTACTGAGTGAAAAAAGCAAGTTGAACTATGATACGTACCATATGATACCATTATATAAACACGAACAGACTTCAAACAATACTACCCACCCCCCTTGTGCATGTGCTGTCTCTCAAGAAGAAAAGCCTAAAGGCCCACACGTAGACCAAACTGAAGAGGATGCTGCAATTGGAGGTTAGTGTCAAAGGGGAATTTAGCTTTAACTGTAATAAAATCATTGCATTTTTACAATGAGTGTGTGTGCATCTATATATGTATATATATCCATATATGTATGTGTATATATGTGTGTGTGTGTGTATATATATATGTAAATAAAAGTAATCAACATTGCCCCAGAGGGTCCTATCACTAAATACAGTCATCCCTCAGTATCTGCAGGGAACTGGTTCCAGGACCTCCATGGATACCAAAGTGTATGGATACTAAAGTGTCTCATAGAAAATAGTGTAGTGTTTGCAAATAACCTATGCACATCCTCCTGTATGCTTTAAATCATCTCTAACTTATTTACAATACCTAATACAAGGTAAATACTATATAAATAGTTATGCTGTATTTTTATTTTTGTTGTTCTATGTTATTTATTTTAAAATATTTTCTATATGAAGTTGTTTGAAATCACAAATACAAAACCTGCAGAGAGGGAGGGCTGACTGCAATTCTCATTTCTATTGTAAAATTAATGCAACAACATTAGAGTCTATAAATGGGGTTGTCACCAGCAGAACCTATTTGGTTCTGCTGGTGACAACCC
>NC_045444.1:44110803-44162234 GCF_002776525.5 Piliocolobus tephrosceles
GGGTTGTCACCAGCAGAACCAAATAGGTTCTGCTGGTGACAACCCCAGTCTGATCACTCGTCACTCACATTTCTGAACCCACCAAGTTTGGACCACTTTCCCAGAGCCCCTCGACCCTACCACGTCACACAAACCCTGTGAAGGCCAGCCTGAAATATCCAGTTAACTTTAATTTTGTATATAATTAAATAATTTTTAAATAAATTTGTTCTGCCTTGTAAATTTCTTCTGACACCTTTAACAAAAATTATTCAAAACACAGTTTTTCTTCTGATTAATGGTCACAAAAGGATTGTCTTTCCCTTGATTACAAGCTTAATAATTAAAAGAAAACCATGAAAGCAAAGGCCACAAGCAAGGTTATAGAGTTCAACAATTAAACGGCATTTTGATGTGCTTTTCACTATCACTGCTGAGGAAATTTTATCCTCTGAAGTTTAAAACTGTGGAAGACACAGCTAGGTACTAATATTCTACTTTTTCCCTTTCTAACACATTCTAATTTTGTTCAGGGTAAAATATTGGCTTTCCTTCGACACCTCTGAGACTGTAAATGACCATGTGATACAATTCCAACCAATGAGACATGACCAGAGGTCTGCTGGGAATTTCACGGCAAGATATGTTTTCTCATACAGGCACACCTCCTTATTCCTTGCCCTTTCTCCTTTCTTCCTGCATGAAATGCGGACATAAAGCTAGACATGGAGTGAGTATTAGGATGAAAGATTCATACTGTTGCAGAGAAGAAAGCCAAGGGGAGCCTGGGACGTTGTTATCAAGAATCTGCTGTACCAGCCCTGGACTCTTTCCCTCTGGACTTGTTGTAATGAGAAAAATAAATCCCCAAGATTCTGCAATCAGGTTCTGTAACTTTCAGCCAAACAAAATCCTCAACTGAGATAGACTGGGATAATATGAAGTACCCAGGAGATTCTGATGTCTCTCTACATAAAGCAGTATAAAAATTGTTCTAGAAAAACACCTATCAATATAGATATAGGTAAAATACTAGAAAATATTACTGTCATTTCTTTTCAATAGTAGCATGAGAAAATTACATCTAGCAAAATTTCCTATCTTAAAACTCCAATGGAATTTTACATGTAGTTTTAACATAGCTAAACGAGAGTAGGTTAAGAGATATGTAGGTGGTTCTGGAAGGGGAAAGAAAAAAACCCTCAGAAACTTAAGTATACTACCAAAAAGTAACACAAAAGAATACATCTGTGAGTTTACAATACTCCAGAATAGTTTTCCATGAAGGATCAGTTATGCAAGGAGTAAATTTTCCTCTAAAATGTGACACAAAGGGTATTTTTAAAATTTTTAATAAAAAATAGCAACCTACCACTCTTTAACAACAAAGACTATAAAACTTTATTAAATTACAGGGCCTGGAACATGGTAGCCACTAACATGTTTTGAATAAATGAAATAGTTATAACAGGTAAGAAATATTAATGCATTTTGTATTATTGCCAGTTAAGTTTGAAAAGATCTCCAGCCTAGGAAGTAAATAAATGCAAGGGTAGGATGAAAGGAGTTAAGACAAAGTTTAGAGGGAGGGAAAGGAAGAGGGAGGAAATAGAAACGCAGAAGGAACAAAAAGAGAAAAAAATGTCCTTCCCTTCCTATCTCGTCTTTTCAATTCTCTCAAGTTTAAATCATAAAAGAAAATCTTCCTCCCTATAAAGGCAAATTTATAGTTGACATTAGCTGTTAGCTGCACTGAGGTGGGTAGAGATTTTACTGCAGAGGAACTAGAGTGGCTAATTTTGAAGCACGAAAGGTGGGCCCTCAGGTCTGGGTGGGGTTTTCAGGGAGATGTGGTGACTGAGGATGAGCAGCTACCTGGAAAAGTGGGAGGTGATGTGAGGAGAGGGGCTGAATGGGGGGTGTTCATAATGTCAGTCTTCTGTTGTTTCAATTTTTGCTTCAACCTAGTCCTTCACAGAGGCAAGGAGGGGACAATTTTCCACTACCCTTTATTTCATAATCTCTTTGCACAAGGATCCATATTCTCTGAACAATGATTTGGAAGTCCTTTTACAGAAAAAAAAACTCAATGTCTATGAAAACTAGGGGAAGTAGAGGAAAAAAAAATGCTCTTCCTTAGAGAAAGAGGGAAGGGAGTTTTCCTTTCTGCCTGGAGGGGTACGGTGTGTGGATGGTGGGTGGGGGGCAAATTGTCATCTAACACAAGGACAAACAGAATGTGGCTGCATAGGATTTTCCACTTGGCTTTAAAACTACCAGCGAATACTTTGTTTCAAAATATAATGGTCAGTAACATATGAAATGTCACTAACATATGACTGCCGCTTGTTACTGGCAGTCAAAAACATGCAAAGTAAAATAACCACAACATTCCCAATCAAATTAACAAAAAATAAAACATATATATGTAATTGGGAAGGTGGCAGTAAATTAACTCTCGTACACACTGTTGGTGGGTATCTATGGGGCTATCTGGCAACATACAGGCATACCTTGTTTTGTGCTTCATTTCATTGCACTTCACAGATATTGAAGGTCTGTGGCAATCCTGTGTCAGGCAAGTCTGTCAGCATCATCTTTTCAACAGATGTGCTTGCTTCATGTCTCTGTGTCTCATTTTGGTAATTACTGCAAAACCCTTAATTATATTTATTATGGTGATCTATGATTGGTGATCTTTGATGTTACTATTGTAATTGTTTTAGTGCACCTCAAACTGCATCCACATAAGAAAGCAAACTTGATAAATGTTGTGTGCATTCTAATTCATTCCAGCTGCTTTCCCCTGTCCTTCCCTCTCCTGGGGTGTCCCTCTTTTCTGAGACACAACAATATTGAAATTAGGCTAATTAATAACACTACAATGTCCTGTAGGTGTTCAATTGAGGGAGAAGAGTACATCTTTAACTTAGAATCAAAAGCTAAAAATGTTTGAGCTTGGTGAGGAAGACATGTCAAAAGCCAAAATGGGATGAAAATTAGACCTCTTGTGCCAGTTAGCCAAGCTGTGAATGCAAAGGAAAAGTTCTTGAAAGAAATGAAAAGAGCTACTCCAGTAAACATGCAAATGATAAGAAAGCAAAACAGTCTTATTGCTCATATGGAGTAAGTTTGAGTGGTCTGGATAGAAGATCAAAACTGCCACAACAGTCTTTAAGCAAAACGCTAATTCAGAGCGAGGCCCTAACTCTCTTTGATTCTAGGAAGCCTAAGAGATGTGAGGAAGCTGCAAAAGCTTGAAGCTGGCAGAAGTTGGCTCATAAGGTTTACGGAAAGTCGCTGTATTCAGAACATAAAAATACAAGATGGAGCAGCAAGTGCTGATTCAGAAGCTGCAAGTTATCCTGAAGCTCTTGCTAACATCACTGGTGAAGGTAGCTACACTAAACAGTAGATTTTCAGAGTAGATGAAACAGCCTTATGCTGAAAGAAAATGCCATCTAGGACTTTCATAGCCAGAGCTGAAAAAACAATGTGGGGCTTCAGAGATTCAAAGGACAGGTTGACTTTCTTGTTAGGGTCTAACGCAGCTGGTGACTTTAAGTTGAAGCCAGTACTCCTTTACTATTCTGAAAATCCTGGGGCTCTTAAGAATTATGATAAATCTACCATCTGTGCTCTACAAATGGAGCAACAAAGCCTGGGTGATAGCACATCTGTTTACATCATGATTAACTGAATATTTTAAGCCCACTGTTGAGACTTACTGCTCAGAAAAAAAGATTCCTTTCAAAATTTACTGCTCATTGACAATGCACCTAGACACCCATGAGCTCTGATGGAGATGTACAGGAGATTAATGTTGCTTTCATGCCTGCTAACATAACATTTATTCTGCAGCCCATGGATCAGGAGTAATTTCAACTTTCAAGTCTTATTATTTAAGAAACACATTTCATAAGGCTATAGCTGTCATAGATAGTAATTCCTCTGATGCATCTGGGCAAAGTAAATTAAAAATCTTCCAGAAAGTATTAACTATTCCAGATGCCACTAAGATCATTCATGATTTCTGGAAAGAGGTCAAAATAAATAGCAACATTAACAAGAGCTTGGAAGATGTTGATTCCAACCCTTGTAAATAACTTTGAGGGGTTCAACACTTTCATGGACGAAGTAACTGCAGATGTCATGGAAATAGCAAGGGAACTAGGATTAGAGCCTAAGATGTGACTGAATTTGCTGCAATCTCATGATATAACTTGAACAGATGAGGAGTTGCTTCTTGTGGATAAGCAAATAAACTGGTTTCTGGAGATGAAATCTATACCCAGAGAAGATGCTTGTGAACACTGTTGAAATAATAAAGGATTTTGAATATTATATAAACTTAGTTGATAAAGCAATGTCAGGGTTTGAGAAGATTGACTCCAATTTTGAAGTTCTATGGTGGGTAAAATGCTATCAAAAGCATCACATGCTTCACAGAAATCTTTCATGAAAGGAAGAGTCAATTGATGTGTCAAACTTCACTGTTGTCTTCTTTTTAAAAATTGTCGCAGCTACCCCAACCTCCCCAGCCACTACCCTGATCAGTAAGCAGCCATCAACAAGACCCTCCACCAGCAAAAAGATTATGACTAACTGAGGCTCAGATGAGCACTGGCATTTTTTAGCACTAAAGGATTTTAAAATTAAGATATGTACATTAATTTTTAGACATAATGCTATTGCACACTTAATAGACTATAGTATACTGTAAACATAACTTTTACAGGCACTGGAAAACCAAAAGATTCATGTCACTTTCTTTATTGCAGTATTAGCTTTACTGTAGTGGTCTGGAATCAAACCTGCAATATCTCCAAGGTACACCTATACCAAAATTCCCTTTGCTTTTGAGATGGGGTCTCACTATGATGCCCAGGCTGGTCTTGAACTCCTTGGCTCAAGTGATCCTCCTACTTTAGCCTCTTGAGTAGCTGACTATAGGTATGCATGACTGCAGGCAACTCTGTACCAAAATTCTTAACATTTTTATACCATTTAACCCAGTGACAATTTTAGAGATTCATCCCAAGAAAACATGTACAAAAAGATATCTTTACAAGTATGCTTGTAGCTGAATTATCTACTTGAAGAAAAACTGGAAATGACTTTAAAATTAGTGATCATAGGCGACTGGTTAAATTAAATTATGAGATACCCATACAATGCAAGGTTTTAAGACAATAGTACTGTAAAAGAAAGCATTATAGTAGACCAATAAAATAGGTTCATTTAAAATATAGTTGAAATAAAAATAACATATCCTCAAAACTAAGGTATACCTAAACTCTAGGGTAGTGTTGGTCTTTGGAGTCAGGCTGTGAAAGACTGAATTCCAGGTCCACCACTTATAAACTGGCACCCTCAGCAAATTACTTAAATGAGTGGAAAAGACCCAGTATTGTAAAAACGTCAACTCTTCCAAATTGATTTATATGATCTCAACTGAAATCCTAGAAAGTTTTTTTGTGCATGTGAAAATTGGCAAGTTGGTTTAAAAATATGTATAGAAATGCAAGGACAAAGGATAGCCAAGAGAATCTTGATGAAAAGAGCAACGCTGGAGGATTTATAGTACCATATATCAAGATCCATTATGAAGCTCTAACAATCAAGACTGTTACTGGAGCAAGGATGGGCAAATTGGTCAATGAACAGTATAAAGAGTCTCAAGAAACAGATCCATACATACACGATCACCTGGTTTATGAAGAAATGAGTCATACTGCTGTACAGTATGGAAAGAACAGTCTTTAATAAATGGTCCTGGGTCAGTTGGATATCCACATGGAAAAAGTGATTCTTGATCTCCTGCTTCCCAACAGTCACATAAATCAATTCCAGATGTACAGAAGATCTAAATGTGAAAGATAAAAATGAACATTTTGGAAGAAAACAAAGGAGAACATATTCATGACCTTGGAATTGGCAAAGATTTCTTTTAAAAAAATGTTCATCTTAAATGGAAAATGTAATAAGTTGGGAAATACTAAAATTAAGACCATCTATTCATCCAAAGACATCATTAAGGGAGTGAAAAGGGAGCCTGAAGAGCAGGAAAATCCATTTGCCATATATCTTTTCAAAAGACTTGAATCCAGAATACATATTTATATATTAAAGCATATACAAATTAATGAGAAAAAGGCAGACAACCCAATAAAAAATGAGGCAGAAGACCTCAACAGACACTCCACAATAAAAGGATACCCAAGTGGCCAATAAACATATTAAAATGTGCTCAACTCTATCCATTAGCAAAATCCAATTTAAAACCACAGTGTAATACCTCTATAAACACACTGGGGTAGCTGAAATGAAAAAGATAGAAAATACCAAATGTTGGTAAGAAAGTGGAGCAACCAGAACATTCACACACGGCTGGTGGTAGTGTAAACTGGAACAACTTCTTTAGAAAAAAAATCACTGGCAGTTCATCTAGTATGACCTAGCCATTATACCTTTTATATACTCAACAGAAATTTGCACATACATTCATCAGAAGACATATATAAGAATGGTCATAGCAGCGCTACCTCTAGTAACCCATGTTAGAAATGACCCACAGCCTGGGCAACAAACAGATACTAGCTCTACGAAAAACATTAAAATCTAGCCGAGTATGGTGATATGTGCCTATAGTTCCACCTTCTCAGAAAGCTGAAGTGGGAGGATGGCTTGAGCCCAGGAGGTCAAAGCTGCAGTGAGCCCTGATCACACCACAGCACTACCTGAAACAAACAAACAAAAAGAAACTACCCAGATGCTATGGTCTGAATGTTGATGTTTCATGCCCCCACCCCCTGGCTAAATTCATATGCTGAAACTGAATCCCCAATGTGACTGTATTAAGAGTTGGGGCCTCTTAGGAAGTTATTAAGTCATGAGGGCTTCTCACTTCCGAATGGGATTAGTGCCCTTACAAAAGAGATTGAAAGGTGTGTATTTGCCTCTTCCACCATGTGAAGACAGCAACAAGGGCCCATCTTTGAGGCAGAGAACAATCCTCATCTTGTCTCGTCAAGCTCTCATCACCAAATGCTGCTGGCACCTCAGGCTTGGACTTGCCAGCCTCCAGAACCGTAAGCAATCAATTTCTGAAGTTTATTAATTACCTAGTCTACAGTATTTTGTTATAGTAGCTCAAATGGACTAACACACCAGATATCTACCAAGAGACATATATTCACAAATTCACTATTATATTTTTGTTGTTGGGAAAAGGGCTGAGAGGGAGAGTAAGTATTGAAATATTAATACTAGTGCCGACTTATGTCTAGAAAACGATGCTTCTAGTCCTGTCCAACGGGAAATGTGTATAGGACAAAGTGTGTGTAAACAGCTAGGATCATTCTTGTTTGACATATGTATTAACTTATTTGCTCCAAGTCATATTTTGTAACTGCTAGCTAAGGCTAGTTTGACATGACCAAGTAACAGAGCTGACAAACTCGAATAGAAGTGTTCACATAATTTTAAAATGAAATCTGAGGCCAGGCACAGTGGCTCACGCCTGTAATCCCAGCACTTTGGGAGGCCAAGGCAGGTGGATCATGAGGTCAGGAGTTCAAGACCAGCCTGGCCAACATGGTAAAACCCCGTCTCTACTAAAAATACAAAAAAAATAAAATAAAATAAATAAGCTGCGCATGGTGGCAGGTGCCTGTAATCCCAGCTACTCAGGAGGCTGAAGCAGGAGAATCGCTAGAATCCAGGAGGCAGAGGTTGCAGTGAGCTGAGATCGCACCACTGCCCTCCAGCCTGGGTGACGGAGCAAGACTCTATCTCAAAAAAAAACACAACAACAACAACAACAAATCTGAATATTTCAATGATAACACATTTTTACATGTAAAAAAGTTGCCATAAAAAATGATATCATATGCTGGGTGTGGTGGCTCATGCCTGTAATCCCAGCACTCTGTGAGGCTGAGGTGGATGGATGACCTGAGGTCACGAGTTCGAGACCAGCCTGGCCAACATGGTGAAACCCTGTCTCTACTAAAAGTACAAAAAAAAAAAAAAAAATTAACTGGGCATGGTGATGCATGCCTGTAATTTTAGCTACTTGGGAGGCTGAGGCAAGAGAATCGCTTGAACCTGGGAGGTGGAGGTTGCAGTGAGCTGAGATCACACCACTGCACTCTAGCCTGCGTGACAGAGAAAGACTCCATCTCAAAAACAAAATAATAAATGACTATTTAGTGACATATAGCTTACATATAATATTAAAATTCTAAAGCAAGATCAGAGATAGGAATAATTCTAATTTTATTTTAAAAGTGTATATATATGTGTGTGTGTGTGTGTGTGTGTGTGTGTGTGTGTGTGTGTGTGTGTGGATGTATAATAAATGACAGCAAAGCTATACACCAAAGTGGAGTAGTAGTAATCAATGTGAATAGATTTATTTTTATTTTCTTCTTTGTGTTCCATATTTTATAAATTTTCAGTGAAAGAAATTTTTTTTTCTTTTTTAAATTTGTGATGTTTTTATGTTTGGAAATAATCACAGACTTATAGAAAAGTTGCAAGTAGAGTATAAGGAAGTTTATTTTTCTGAAGGAAGGTTCTATTTCAGAGGAAACTGTTGCCCTGATTTCCCATCCCTCCTGAATACTTGAGGGTGTCTTTCCTGCAAACAAGGACATTCTACTACATAACCACAAGACAACTCGCAGCAACAAGAGATTTAACATCGATAATATTACTATCAACCAATCCTCAGATCTCATTCACGTTTTGCCAACGTTCCAATAATGTCCTTTATAGAAAAAGGCTCCAATTCTGAAACAAGCATTGCATATCGTTGTCATGTCTCTTTAGTCCCCTTCAGCCCAGAATTGCTACTCAGTCTTTGACTGTCAGGATCTTGACACTTCTGAAGATTACATGCCAGTTATTTTGTAGCATGTCCTTCAATTTTGGTTTGTCTGATGTTTCTTCACGATTAGGCCCAGAACATGCATCTGGCAGGAATATCACAGAAGTGATGCTGTGCTCTTCTCATTGTATTACCTGATTTCCCTTTGTCCATTACTGATGCTGTTGACTTTGATTGCTTAATTAAGGTAGTGCCTGTCAGGTTTCTCCATTATAAAGTTACTGTTTCTTCCTACTTGTATTTTGTGGAGAGGTACTTTGAAATTAATGAAGTTTAATTTCTCGTTAAACATGTATGTTTTTGTTTGTTCATATCTGCGTAGATTTGTCTTATTCAATGGTGATGCAGTTTGGTTCTGTGTCCCTACCCAAATCTCATGTGGAATTGTAATCCGCAGTGCTGGAGGAGGGGCCTGGTGGGAGGTGATTGAATCATCGGGTGGATTTCTCCCTTGCTGCTCTGTGATAGAGTGAGTTCTCATGAGATCTGTTTGTTTAAAAGCATGTAGCACCTCCCCTTTCATTCTTTCTTCCTCCTTCTCCAGTCATGAGGACATTCCTGCCTTCCCTTCACCTTCTGCCATGATCACAAGTTTCCTGAGGCTGCCCCAGCCGTGTTTTCTGTACAGCCTGTGGAACTGCAAGTCAATTAAACCTTTCTTCTTTATAAATTACCCACTCTCAAGTAGGTCTTTATAGTAATGCAAGAAGGGACCAAAACAAACGGGTTACAATCTGTTACTGTATTTATTTATTTGATGCTCAAATCCCAAATTTGGCCAGTGAAAACCCCTTCAAGCTGGTTTCTGTGCCCTATGTCTTTAAACAACAATACCCATTCATTAGCTCACAGTTCTGCAGGTCGGAAGTCTGGCATGGCGTGACTTTGCTCAGAGTTTGATAAAGCTGAAATCAGGGTATCACCTGGCTGAGTTATTTTCCAGAACCTTAAGAGAAAACCCATTTTCCAGCTCATTCTTACAGTCAGTCAAATTCAGTTACTTGTAGCTATCGGACTGAAGTTCCCACTTCTTGCTCACTGTCAGCCAGGGACAGTTGTCAGTGACCACAGTTGTTTGCATTCCTCATGTGGCCCTCTCCATCTTCAAAGGCAGCCATGGATAATCACCCTCATGCCAATTCCTTCTCATGCTTTGGATCTCTAATTTTCTCTAGAACTAAATTTAAAGGGCTCTTGTGACAAGATCAGGCCTACTTGGATAATCTCCCCTATTTTGAGATCAACTATCAAGAACCTTAATTACATCTCTAAATCTCTTGCCATACAATGTAACACAGTCATGGCAGAGATAGCTCAACATATTCACGCTACTGGGAATCACACAGACCGTATGTGCTAAAGGGCAGGAAATCTTGGGGGCCCTCCTAGAATTATACTACACATGTAAAGTACTAAAACAGGGCATGGCACATAGCACTATACATGTATTAACTGATATTATTATGTATAATTGAAAAATTCACAGACATCTTTAAAATAGCAATGCCACAGCAAGCCAAGGGCAGAGCAAAGTAACATTCCAATGAACCATTAAGGAAATAGACATTGGTAGAAACTTCTGGCAATTTGCTAAAATGTATATAGAAATCCCAGTACTTCCATTTCTAGGAATTCATCCTAATGATATAACCAAAGGTATACACAAAGATATATAAAAGAAGATATTAATTACAGTTAAGCTTCTGTGGCATGTCACAATTGGTCTTAGCCTCCTGACATTGCTCTAGGTCAAACAAGGCGTCTGGCAACTTCTTAGGGAGACCCAGCCTTCTTCCTGGAATGTGAGGTGGCCTTTCGCAAGATAGGGTCTCTTGAAAAGCAAGAGAGCATTCCCTGTTGCCATCTGTCTATGGTAACATCCAGGTCATGCCTATCTGCCAAAACAAGGGCATCCTGGGAAGGAAGCCTCTGCACTGTCTCCCTGGTTTTCTGTGCTACAGCTTCATCCAAGCCTTAAAGTGCAAAATAGTGGGGTCTGGCCTCTCACTCCTAATGTGTTGTCCCCTTTATACTAAATTGGTTATATTATACTCTCAGCCAAGATTCTAGAGTATGGCTTTTGCTTGGTTTTAGCAACAATATGAAGCATCCCAGAATACAAAGTATGTATCAGCGGTTGGGGGGCAGTGCAGGGAGTTGATGCAGGAGGTAATTAGAGACCACCTGTTGCATACATTATAACACTATAAAACAGCTGCTATTAGTCTCATTTTTCAGGTGAAAAAACTGAGGCTCAAAGAGGTTAAGCAACTTGTTCAAGGATGCACCTTTAGAAAATGGAGAAACCATGTTTTGAAACAACTGGTTTCACCCTTTTTACCATACCAGTGATTGCTATTAATTTCGGAGATTGTATATTTGTTTTCAAAGCTCACCAAGAAATGTTCATAATTAGTCTAGTTTAAGAACTACTGCAGTAACCATCTCTGCTTCCCTGTACCTGAAGGCAAATTAACTATATACACTGTGGTTGCAATACAGATTAATTTTTCTCCTAAGTATTTTTTCAGCTGTAGCCTCCCACAACTTAAATTTCAAATTAACAGATGTACTACAAGTTCAGCTTGAACAATTTTTTCCCCATCATCTCAACCCAAAGAGAGATGCTCCAAACTCCATAATCTTTGGAACTATCATCTTTTCATAGATTCAACAACCAGGCTAGTTTTCTCTACCTCATACTATTCTCTGACACAATTCTTGATTTTTAAAAAAATCAATGCCTAGGGGCCCTGAAGTCACCAAATTGTCCATTTCTCCTTCAGGGACTTTTCCCTCATCCTTTCCATACTCCTTCCTACATATGGTATCTCCCCCCATATTCAATCTACATTCACCTTCATTCACCTTTAATTTTCACCCATTTCTAGCTCCAACAATCTGCCCCATTCTTGTCCTAGTTTTTGCCAGTGAATCTCTGGCAATCAATTCAAACTCATGGTTATATTCCAGCCATATAACAAGTGCCTTTGCAGGGACAAAAATGGGACTATAAAAAATACATATATGGTTGTGGAGTTCCGTGTTCTTTTGAAACCTTTCTTTAAACATTTCCTTTCTTTCTCTCTGTCACAACATAATTTTCCAGGCTCTTCTGGGTCTTTGCTGGTCACAGTCCAGATCAAATATTTTTCCAAGGACCTCTGGTTCCTTGGAGAATGGCATTAGAAGGCAAAATTTGGGCACTAGATGTGATCATGGTCATTGAGATGTCACTACTTCTAGGCCCACCCAGTAGGCAAAGCTAGAAAACACAGGCCCACACATTTATATCTATATCTATGAACATACACTGATATCACCAACTGCAATACAACAATGTAGGGTTCATTATAGTTGTCTCCTCTCCTATATTTGTAACTTCCTTCTCCAACAGTGAGAAGCCCAGCTGCCATTAACTTTTTATCTTTTATTTGATCAACTCCCTATATAAAATCTCATCCCTCATCTCTAATACCACCTCTCTTCTACACAGATGCCTCCCTTATCCCATTTGGGTCCCAACAGCCCATAGCAGGTGCTCCCCTGCCCTCACTCACATGAGCTACAATATCCCATGGCAGATTCTACCCTTCCAAATATACTTCGTCCTCACTCTGACTCCCCATTCTGCCCCCTACCCCACTGCATGAACATGCTTCCCAGTCCAGTTGAGTTTCAAAACCCCATGTCAGGCTGTCCCTCCATGATGATGCTCTTCTCACTCTGCTTGGGCACTGACACACCCATTCATGGTACCTCTTCCACCCCCACCTTGCTTGAGCTCTTACACCCATATCAGGCTTCCCTTACACATAAACGTGATCCTTACCCGCATTGGTTTCTGACCCACTGAAGGTCAGCCTTCCTAAACAAATGTCCTCTTTTCCCCTTTTTGGGCTCCAACACCATAGTTCGGGCCACTGCAGTTCCTTCCTAGTTCCAGTGTAGAGACCAGCACTGTTCTGCTCCTTATAATGGATTTAGGACTGAAAGTTTAGGAAGGGAGGAAGAAGAGAAGGAAACTGGGTAGAGGAAACATTGTTTTCTTCCTATATGGATAATGCACACCAACAGAAATTCTCTAATTTGTTGCTATTATGGCTTAACAGTTTTCTATTGACAACTCTAAAAATGTTTGATACACAAATTCCTTCTATAAGTAGTCATACCCTTAGAATAGAAGCCAGTCAACATTTTCCGAAGTCTTGTTATTCCAAGAAATTGAAACCCATATTCATCAAATTAATGAAAGCAGTTACTTTTTAAGTCCTCATAATTATGGGTAACCAATGACAAAGGCAGGGGACAGTACCCATTATCCCCACCAGGGAGGAAAAGGTCACAGTATTCAAGAGCATGAACTCTGGAGCTAGAGTCGGGGGTTCAAACCCCAGCTCTAACGCCCTTGGCAAGTTCCTTTACTTCTTTGTGTTTATGTTTTTCTATCTTTATTTTATCTATTTATTTATTTTGAGATGGATTTTCACTCTTGTTGCCCAGGCTGGAGTGCAATGGTGCAATCTTGGCTTACTGCAACCTCTACCTCCTGGGTTCAAGCAATTCTCCTGGCCCAGCCTCCCAAGTAGCTGAGACTACAGATGCCCACCACCACACCCAGCTAATTTTTACATTTTTAGTAGAGACAGGGTTTCACCATGTTGGCCAGGCTGGTCTCGAATTCCTGACCTCAGGTGATTGACCCGCCTGGGCCTCCCAAAGTGCTGGCTTTACAGGTGTGAGCCACTACACCTGGCCTGTTCCTGTCTTTAAAATGAGGAAAATAGTAATACTTTCTAGAGTTGTGAGGATTATAGCAGATAATACATAAAAACTTCTTAGAAGATATCTGGTGTCAAAAATATCATCTGAAAATATTAGTTATTAATGTTATTACAAAGGTAGTCGCAGATGCCTGAAAACATGTCCAGAGGTTCTGTGATTCTTAGAGCCTGATTTGAGAAGCAATATATTAAAATGTAGATACTGTCACATAGGTGACTGTCTTGGCACTAATGTCATAAATCCACAGACACAAAAATAGGCATCAATATTCTGTGGATGGATTTAAACTACACATACTCTTCCTTAAAAATTATGTTTGAAATAACACAAAATATTTAAATTCTCATAGAGAACTTAAAAACCTCACAGCATATGTTGGTGGTCCCCAGTATGAGAAACACATTTGTATAACATAATAATATATTTTTCATTCTCTCTATGACTCGAGGAAATATGTAAAAAGACCAAATAGTCCTTCAATGAATTTGGTTTTAGCCAGAACTCCTTTCAACTATTTTAAATAAATAAAACACAAAACAAGAATGAAAAAGAGACAAAAGAAAATCAAATGAAGTTTATGTATGACAGAATTCGTGCTAATTTACTGCAGAACATGACAAAACTGTGACAAAGTCAATGGGGCTGATCCCAGATCAACTTCAATTCTCAATTCACATTCTCTTAAAAGAAGGGCCAGATAATTACTCGTTCAAAAGCACTTATCCATGTCTTCACAAACTAATTAAAGTAAAACTTCATCTTTCTTCATTTTAAAATCATTTCACCATAGAGCTAAGTGAAAAATGCTCTGTAGGACCACAACATTACCTATTTATTTGTAAAGATGTCCTCTTTGATTAGAATTCATCCTGCTCTCTCTCTGACTTTATTTGTAATTATTTTCTCAAGATTCAAAATATATTGCGAAGACAATTTTTGCACATTAAAAAAATTCAGCACAAAAGTTTAAGTGCAGTAGTGCAGATAAAATGTCCTGCTCTAAATTAGTCTTCCACTTCCTCTGGTCATTTTAAAATGCTATTGTCAAATCCGACTCAGGGCAGGCTTTGCACTGGCTGCTGGAGGAGTAGAAGCCTTAATTGCCTTTCCAGAAACAGAAAAGAAAGATTATATTGGTAATTCCCATGCTTCAATATGTATATACCTTTTTACTGATCAAGGTCATTTCTTAGCACTTGCATCAGAGAAAATTCTAGCCTAATGACTGAAGGTGTCCCACTTTACAAAAGAAGTTATTTTAAGAACTTCTACCCTATATGCTGCTTAGGACTACAGTAGATATAAAATAACTGCCTTTTGTCCTTTAGTGAAAACCATTTGAAAGTACAAGGAAGACTTAAAACAGCATGGTTTATATAATCTTGAAATTTACACATTATATGGCTCAATTCCTCCCAGACAAAATGTTGGAAGGGGATTCTCTGGGAAACGAGTCTTCAGTCAAGACAAAGGGATAGAAGGACCAAACGACATACCAAGACACAAAGAACAGGAAAACTAAGAGCCAAATAGGCCAGGAAGAGAGTTAAGAAGTGAGAAAGACTGGGCCAAGAGTCCAAGTTTGGAATTAGGGAAATGATGCTGAGAAAGAACAGATGGGGATAAAAGTGGGAGACTCAAAAAAGAGTGGTGGGGCTGCAAATTAATTGTTACAGCAGAAATTTCTGAAACTCGTTTTAAATAGCCAAACTCTTGTAAACAAAATTCCTTCTCCAAAATTTTAAACTTGAGGCCAAAGAAAGCCTGAAGTCAGTCTTTAACCAGTGACTAGGGATCTAAGACATACTAAAGCTTAACAGCTGTCATAAGTTATGTTTCCCACTGAAAAAACTGGTCTGCAGTGAGCATGAAGCCAACATGCTGAGAGATGAAAAGGTGATGTTTATTCTGGGACCCAGGCTGCATTCTAGCCTTTCCCTGGTGTCTTTTGCTCTACCTTTTTTGGTATTTCTAAGCCAATAAATCTTTTTTTTTTTTCTTAAGATAGATTGCATTGTAACTAAGAATCCTGACAAATAACACTCCAGCAGGTAAAGGTTCGACAGAAAGCAATTTGCTATTGGCAGACCACTCAGCATCTCCACAGAGCACCAAGGTTCCCCAGATCAGAAACTGAAAACGCTGCCCTATACAATATTATTTGAGACTTATCTTTATGGGCAAGCAAAGGTGTAACACATGGCTAGTGCCAGGGGTGAACATACACATACTTCATTCATTCATTTGACAAAATATTTGTTGTATTCTTACTACATGCTAGGCACTCTACTATGCATGGAGGCTACAATGGTGAGTGAAAGGATATGCTTCTTGCTTTCATGGTGCTTACTGTCAGTGGCCTCTTGTGATTATGAAGAGTAAATTACAGAAGGGCAAGCTCCATTTGTTATTGATGGTTGCAACTCTTTCCCAATAATGCAATAAAAAATATTTGTGCTCAAAATGTATATTCTATATTTATCATGAACATTTAATTAAAAGATCAGTATTACTTGTGAAATGCCTATATTACTACTCCTGAAACATATATGGTAACCTTATAACTATAAAATTTTAGAGAACATTTAATCATAAAGATGACATAGATGAATTAAACATTTGCTACCCAAGTAATGAGGCTTTATTTTCTACTACTAGATGCTGAAATTGTTCTGCTCTATTAAAATATTAGAAAAATGATATCTTTCCTTATTTCTGAAAGCACAAGCATATTGCTAGTCCATATTGCTTGCCTCAGCACTTATTATTACTTATTAATAAAAATAATTAACGGATCCCTCTATTAGGAACCCACAACATCCAAGGATAAGTAATTCTTAAAAAGTAAAACAATTGAGTCCTAAGGTGAAATTTGTATTGCAATATCATGACATGAATTAGAGAGATTCTTTTCACTTATACTGAAGGATGAGGCCTAGGCTTGCAGAATTATGTAAGTAAAGTTGCAATCATTTATCAGAAAATAGCTTTGGGACTGTGATTACACAGACATAAGCAAAACCACTCAGTAATTCAGGTGAGCATTTCAGGCAATAAAGCTTCCTTGGTAACAGAGGCACAAGTGGTGGTGTGAGGGGATGAGACCTGGAGGAGGATCTGAAAAAGAGGGGGCAGTTTTAGGATGAAATCAAATGAAGAAGAGTCCCTGATTCTTCCCAACTGGAAGTATCTCTCTTTCCCCATGAGATAGGAAGTGATGACTTCACCAGATAAATTCACACTGCAGTAGGGTCATAATTTCACTGCATACTCAGGCATAAATCCACTTCCCACATCTGAGTCATCAGATTCTTTCATCTTGGTTTGTCACCTCTAGTTGGATATTATACCAGGTAGAGTCTCTCTGCAGAACACTCCCCGACCTATACTTGTTCTTCTGTTGATTTATTCACTCACTCAATATTTACTGAGCACAATAATATGGTCCAGTCATTGTGCTAGGTGCTTGAGCTACAAAGATGAAAACAATACAGTCTCTATTCAGCTCTGGGCATTCATCTCTAAATTCATAGTGGTGGTCTGTTACTTTTTTATTACATATGCCTACTAATATACTTTTTAGCATGTTCCGTCAATAATGAATATTACAGGTTGAGCATCCTAATCTCAAAATCCAAAATGCTCCAAAATTTGAAACTTTTGAGCACCAATATGATATTCAAAAATTGTCCACTTGAGGAGTATTTCAGATTTTAGATTTTTGGATTTGGGATGTTCAACTGGTAAGTATAATGCAAATATTCCAAAATCCAAAATTCAGAATACTTCTGGTCCCAAGCATTTTGGATAAAGGATACTAAACCTATATTTGTAAACTATTATAATTATTATAAATTATTTGCATTACTATATACTATATAAATTATTTGTATTGCTATATTACTTTTATCTACTCTCTCAGGGCAAAATAAACCCTTAAGATAATATTACTAGACAGCAATAGTGAAATACAGATATAAATCTATATTTTAAATTACCTGAGTCATTTTAAATCTTCTATAAGATGTTATTGGATTGCTACCATTGCTGTTACTGTGATGGGCCTGATGTCAGAGACACTGCACATGACTTCACACAACCACATGCCACGCTATTGCTGACAAAGTCTTCGTAGCAGTATAGAGGAGTCAGCTCTGGCTTTTTCCTGTCATGTGTTGTGCTTACATTACAAGTATTATCTACAAGTCAGGGTGTTTTTGTAGGAATGTATTTAAGATACTTGTCCATCTTGTGAAGGTAGTTTTAGTTTTAAAAAAAAGGTAACATAATCTGTAAATCCTCTTAAAATCAGATAAAAATAACTATAATATTTCATAATACGCTGAATATGAGCAAATGTGTGAGAGCAAACCTGGAATAATGGCAGGACTGAGTGAAGGTGCCAGGATGGATGTATACATGAAAGATTAGAAAAGCTTACCATATTGCCTTAGATTTCAAATCAATATAAATAGGTCTAACACTGCCTGGATCATCTTGTACTCTACATGAAGGAATTCTGGTCTGTGGAGTGAGGCAGAGATCATGATATCATAGCTATGCTACTGGAGCACAAAAGGCAGACAGCCTAATTTTGCTTAGGATGGAGGGACAAGGTGGAGAAAGATAGACAGGTGATATATAAGGTGAGTCTTTAACAGCAGACTCTAATCCCTTCACCAATTATAGGGAAAGAGAAGGTCTTAGAAAACAGAGATATTTGAGTGAAGGGGCCACAAGGGTGGGATATGCTTGAAGTAGTACAAGCAAGAAATTCTGTGTGACTACAGGTTAGGGGGCCAAGTGGGCAGCCTCAGATATAGACAGAGAAAAAAACTGATAAAAAGAGGATTGACAGAAATTTGCTGATGCCAAGAACACTGATGGCTTCAATTTCAGAAAAGGCAGCCAAAATTAAATAGATGAGCTGACAAGAGAGCAGATCACAGAGGTGGATGGATTTTTAAAGAGAAATCATTGAGGAACATGTCATATTAAAAGACACTGCTATAGAAAAGCTTTCTTGGGAACTAAATAAATAGGTCTTTTCTCCAACAGTATTACAAAGAATAGAACAGTTTCACCCATAAAAGTCTTTCCTAGTACCAGATATCTGTGGGATAGACAAATGGAATAATTACATAACAAATTTGATCTTAAAGGATGTGATTGTCATTTTGCCTTTAATGACCAAAGAGCCTTCTGAGTTCCTAGACCCTAATATTCTTCTTTGTAGAGCTCTTACTCTTCAATACCAGTAAGGGATTCTGAGGACTGACAAAAGAGGTGTGTTTAAGGTTCAAATGGATAAGTCAGTATCACCTGATTCATTCCACTTACAACCAATGTTCACCAGTTTTGAGTTTATTCACAGAGGGTAAAGCTTAGTTATTACACACTAATAAATGCAAAATATTTGCATATATTCTACTCCTGGGAAATTCAGAATTTGCAGAGAGACAGTATACTATAGTAAGGCAAAGCAGCAATTTCCAATGACAGATCAATAGGGAAATGAGTTGAGGATCCCAAGCTGCATCTGAACCAAATGAAAGAATAAAATTTTTCATAGCTGATATCCAAAATGAACAAAAAGGGAAAGAAAATAGAACTATTCTGAGACTTCTGAAAAGTTGGGAGATAGGATTCAGGTTACAAGAAGGCAGGAGTAAACTCTAGCAAGGCTTGCATAATAAACATTTAGGGGCTGTTTTGGGCAAAGCTGTCTAATAAATAACAGTCAGTGGTAAGGTTTAACAGATGTCAGGGAATTCTAAGCACTGAATCACCCTGAATTCTTCTGAATTCTCATTCTCACTTCCAGAAGAAAAAAAAAACTGTGGAGAAACCCCACATTCCTTGGGGCTTCAGGAGTAGGGAGAAGGAAAGACCAACTAAAACTTGGAGAGCCAGCCCCTCCTCTCTTCCCTTTCAGGAGCCTCATATCCTCAATAGGGCCCCTCTCCTCGAGGTAATTACAGATTCTAACTCACAGGCAGCAAACCTTGCCCACCTCATTCTGACTACACCCTGACAACTAAGACTTTTTTCATTCACCCTCCTCCAACACCAAAACTCTATTGTTTGTTCTCCTTCTAAAACGAGTTATCTTATTATAAAAAAATTCAAACAATACATTAAAAGTCCATAATCCTATCCCTTAGAGACAGCTATTTTGTGAGTATTTCTTCAGCTTTGTTTTCTCTTTAATTATTGACAGAGTCTGTTCCTTAATCGGGAAAAAAGAACATTAATTTTCTAAAGATAATAGTTTTTAGAAACATAAAAGATATTCAAAATCTAATTCACAGCAAAAAAAGAAAAAAAAATGCTACATTTCTGTACCATAAATATAATAGGATAAAAATCACCAGCCAATAATGTGATTTTGGTTTTGTTTAGTTGAGAAGACAGATCTAGGCAAAAGGTAACATAATTAACAAACTTCTGTGCCCACTCTCCTGCTTCTGAAGCAGCCAGAAACCTGCCCATGGCACACAGGGCCTATCCCAACTTCCACAGTCTGGTCACCCCATCTAATCAATGACACGTACTTCTGAAGGGCCACTTCCTCCTCCCTGCTGTCCAGAGAAATTCCCATGATCTCAGCTAGTTGTTTGAAGGATATAATCTGATTAACTTCATGTTAACACGTGAATGAAGGAAAGATTGCTTAAGCAGACACTTTCACAGGAGTATGCTTGCTAACACTAAAAAATCTGTAAAGGCTCAAATTTCAGGCTGAGTGACAATGTGAAAGGGAAGAATTTCTGGTAGTGTACAAAGATAATTTCGATTAGAGGAATCTCTTTGTTGAAACTGAAAGTCATGCTGAACAACATGGATAGCCTTTCCCTGCCTATGTGAGATCCAGCATAATGCAAACTTCACAGCAGTATGTCACTGTAAAGGCAGCAGAGCTGTGCGGGAAGACAAAGGGCTCTGGAATCATGCATATCTGGATTCACACCCCACACTGCCCCCTTGCTAGAGACATACGTTTTGGCAAGTTGCTGCTGTTACTTTTTGACTTCTCAAATATCTATCCTCACGTGGCTAACAGGAATGTTATGGGAATTAAAATTAATAAAATAGCTATACAAAGTGGTTGGCACACAGTAGGGGCTTAAGAATAGAATTATTATTATTTATGTGATTTCTTTCAGTCTTTATACAGCATTTAATAAACTGGGATTTCCCCAGAGTCTTCTGTAAAGAAATCGTTGATGGACGGCTAAGGACAGTCCAACTACTGGCCAATACGGAACATTATATCTCTTATTGTATTGTGTCATCACTCATTCACATGGTTTGAATGTTCCAAAATTTTTCCCTGTGAGAGGTAACACATCAGGCCCTACTTGGTCCCCAGACATAATTATTTTAACCTTCACAGTGTTTTGTTTAGCTTTTCATTTGCATCCAATGCCAATATTTAATAATTGAGAAATATTATACAAAATCCATGTTTCATCATCTTTTTAAAATTTCTGTATTAAAAAGTTTATTTCTCTGTGAGAACAACTGCTGGATTAAGTAGCTATCATTTTTTTTGGATAGGACATATGTTCTCCAAAAACCCCAGTCCCCACTGTGCCTCATAGCACCCCAACACTGAGGAAGAATGTCAATTGCCATTTATCATCTAGCTTACACTGCTGTCTTCCTAATTGTGGGCCCTGTCCACCAACTTTTACTTCTGACCTGGCTCCTATAGGCATTTGAGTCAGTGGCCTCTGCCCCAAGAGCCAATTAATGTATTCCAGAATGTGGAGTGGTACACTCAGGTTCTGAAATCAAACCTGGCTTTGAATACCGATTCTCCATGTTATTACTCAGGCAAGTTGCTTCACCTGCAGAGCCTCAGCGTCTTCAACCCTAAAAGAGAAACAGTAACAGACTCACCTCACAGGGTCATTGCAACGTTTAAATCATGTAATGCATGTTCAGAACTTTTAATCATATTTGGTTGTAAAAAGGGGCAATAAATGTTAACTACTACTAAGACAAAGATGATGACTACTACTACTACTACTATTATTATTGCTTTGTTGCTATTACCAAAATTACTTCTAGCAGCCCTACCAAAATTACTACTACTCTTAGGTGGGAAGGTTAAAAACACTTACTGGCTTTCTTCAATCTTATTTCTGCTTTATCAAGCTAGAACTTGAAATTCATTTGGAAACTCTTATGGAATATGGAGTCTTTCAAAAGTGGGAAAGAGCAGTTTCTATCTGCTGCTGACCTTCAGAACAGGGATGTAGGGTGCAGAATGAAGTAAGAGCACTCCCACTCTCCAGTCAGAGAGACCACTAGTAAGCCAGACCCACACTTAAGCCCAGGTGAAGAAGGCAAAAATCTGTCTCAAAATCTCAGTAAGGAATATGTTTCAGGTAAACCAACCAAGGAGACAGAACTATGGCATGGAGAGGATAAGACCTCTAAAGACTTGAAGCTAGACAAGGCAGGCCAACATTCAAATTCAGAAAATACAGAGAATACCACAAAGATACTCCTCAAGAAGGGCAACCCCAAGAGACATAATTATCAGATTCACCAAGGTGGAAATGAAGGAAAAAGGGCAGCCAGAGAGAAAGGTTGTGTTACCCACAAAGGGAAGCCCATCAGACTAACAGTGGATCTCTCTGCAGAAACCCTACAAGCTAGAAGAGAGTGGGGGCCAATATTCAACATCCTTAAAGAAAATAATTTCAACCAAGAATTTCATATCCAGTTAAACTAAGTTTCATAAGTGAAGGAGAAATAAAATTGTTTACATATGAGGAAACACTGGGAGATTTTGTCATCAGCAGGCCTGCCTTACAAGTACTCCTGAAGGAAGCAATAAACATGGAAAGGAACAACCAGTACCAGACACTGCAAAACATTCCAAATTGTAAAGACCGTCAATGCTAGGAAGAAACTGCATCAACTAATGGGTGAAATAACCAGCTAACATCATAATGACAGGATCAAGTTCACATATAACAATATTAACCTCATATGTGTGTGTGTGTGTGTATATATATATATATACACATATATATACACACATACATTAACCTCAAATGTAAATAGGCTAAATACCCCAATTAAAAGAAAGAGACTGGAAAATTGGATAAAGAGTCAACACCTGGCCGGGTGCAGTGGCTCACGCCTGTAATCCCAGAACTTTGGGAGGCCAAGGTGGGTGGATCATGAGGTCAGGAGATTGAGACCATCCTGGTTAACACAGTGAAACCCCGTCTGTACTAAAAATATAAAAATTAGCCAGGCGTGGTGACGGGCACCTGTCGTCCCAGCTACTCAGGAGGCTGAGGCAGGAAAATGGCATGAACCCGGGAGGTGGAGCTTGCAGTGAGCCGAGATCGCACCACTGCACTCCAGCCTGGGCAACAAAGCGAGACTCCATCTCAAAAAAAAAAAAAAAAAAAGGAGTCAATACCCATCAGTGTGCTGTATTCAGGAGACCCATCTCCCACAAGGAGACATACATAGACTCAAAATAAAGGGATGGAGGAACATCTACCAAGCAAATGGAAAACAAAAAAAGGCAAGGATTGCAATCCTAGTCGCTGATAAAACAGACTTTAAACCAACAAAGATCAAAAGAAACAAAGAAGGCCATCATATAATGGTAAAGGGATCAATTCAACAAGAAGAGCTAACTATACTAAATATATATGCACCCAATACAGGAGCACCTAGATTCATAAAGCAAGTTCTTACAGACCTACAAAGAGACTTAGACTCCCACACAATAATAATGGGAGACTTTAACACCCCACTGTCAATATTAGACAGATCAATGAGACAGAAAGTTAACAAGGATATTCAGGACTTGAACTCAGCTCTGGACCAAGCAGAACTAATAGACATCCACAGAACTCTTCACCCCAAATCAAAAGAATATATACTCTTCTCAGCACCACATCGCACTTATTCTAAAATTGGCTACATAATTGGAAGTAAAACACTCCTCAGCAAATGTAAAATAACAGAAATCACAACAAACTGTCTTTCAGAACACAGTGCAATCAAACTAGAACTCAGGATTAAGAAACTCACTCAAAACTGCTCAACTACATGGAAACTGAACAACCTGCTCCTGAACGACTACTGGCTAAATAACAAAATGAAGGCAGAAATAAAGATGTTATTTGAAACCAATGAGAACAAAGACACAACATACCAGAATCTCTGGGACACATTTAAAGCAGTGTGTAGAGGGAAATTTATAGCACTAAAAGCCCACAAGAGAAAGCAGGAATGATATAAAATTGATGCCTTAACAATACAGTTAAAAGAACTAGAGAAGCAAGAGCAAACAAATTCAAAAGCTAGTAGAAGACAAGAAATAACTTGACCAGAGCAGAACTGAAGGAGATAGAGACACCAAAAACCCTTTTAAAAAGTCAATGAATCCAGGAGCTGGTTTTTTTAAAAGATCAACAAAATTGATAGACCGTTAGCCAGATTAATAAAGAAGAAAAGAGAGAAGGCTCAAATACACACAATAAAAAATGATAAAGGGGATATCACCACCAATGCCACAGAAATACAAACTACCATCAGAGAATACTATAAACACCTCTATGCAAATAAACTAGAAAATCTAGAAGAAATCGATAATTTCCTGGACACATACACCCTCCCAAGACTAAACTTGAAAGAAGTTAAATCTCTGAATAGACAAATAACAGGTTCTGAAATTGAGGCAATAATTAATAGCCTACCAACCAAAAAAAGTCCAGGACCAGATGGATTCACAGCTGAATTCTACCAGAGGTACAAAGAAGAGCTGGTACCATTCCTTCTGAAACTATTCCAATTAATAGAAAAAGAGGGAATCCTCTCTAACTCATTGTATGAGGCCGGCATCATCCTGATACCAATGCCTGGCAGAGACACACACACAAAAAGGGACTATTAGGCCAATATCCCTGGTGAACATCAATGGGAAAAATCCTCAGTAAAATACTGGCAAACCGAATCCAGCAGCACACCAAAAAGCTTGTCCACCAAGATCAAGTGGGCTTCATCCCTGGGATGCAAGGGTGGCTCAACATACACAAATCAATACATGTAATC
The DNA here is from genome assembly GCF_002776525.5 of Piliocolobus tephrosceles. Taxonomy (NCBI): domain Eukaryota; kingdom Metazoa; phylum Chordata; class Mammalia; order Primates; family Cercopithecidae; genus Piliocolobus; species Piliocolobus tephrosceles. The sequence goes on from NC_045444.1 coordinate 44,135,555, forward strand.
CATCACATAAACAGAACTAATGACAAAAACCACATGATTATCTCAATAGATGCAGAAAAGGCCTTCAACAAAATTTAACAGTTTTTCATGCTAGAAACTCCCTATAAACTAGGTATTGATGGAATGTATCTCAAAATAATAAGAGCTTTTTATGACAAACCCATAGCCAATATCATACTGAATGGGCAAAAACTGGAAGCATTCCCTTTGAAAACCAGCAGAAGACAAGGATGCCCTCTCTCACCACTCCTATTCAACATAGTATTGGAAGTTCTGGCCAGGGCAATCAGGCAAGAGAACGAAATAAAGGGTATTCAATTAGGAAAAGAGGAAGTCAATTTGTCTCTGTTTGCAGATGACATGATTGTATACGTACAAAACTCTATCATATCACAAGCATTCCTATACACAAATAACAGACAGAGAGTCAAATCATAAGTGAACTCCTATTTACAATTACTACAAAGAGAATGAAATACCTAGGAATCCAACTTACAAGGGATGTGAAGGACCTCTTCAAGGAAAACTACAAATCACTGCTCAACAAAATAAAAGAGGACACAAACAAGTGGAAGAACATTCCATGCTCATGGATAGGAAGAATCAATATCGTGAAAATGGCCATACTGCCCAAAGTAATTGATAGATTCAATGCCATCCCCATCAAGCTACCAATGACTTTCTTCACAGAATTGGAAAAAACTCCTTTAAAGTTGACATGGAACCAAAAAAAACCCCGCATTGCCAAGACAATCCTAAGCCAAAAGAACAAAGCTAGAGGCATCACACTACCTGACTTCAAACTATACTACAAGGCTACAGTAACCAAAACAGCATGGTACTGGTAGCAAAACAGATATATAGACCAATGGAACAGAACAGAGGCCTCAGAAATAACACCACACATCTGCAACCATCTGATCTTTGACAAACCTGACAAAAACAAGAAATGGGAAAAGGATCCCTATTTAATAAATGGTGCTGGGAAAACTGGCTAGCCATATGTAGAAAGCTGAAACTGGATCCCTTTCTTTTTTTTATTTTATTTTATTTTATTATTATACTTTAAGTTCTAGGGTACATGTGCATAACGTGCAGGTTTGTTACATATGTATACTTGTGCCATGTTGGTGTGCTGCATCCATCAACTCGTCAGCACCCATCAATTCGTCATTTATATCAGGTATAACTCCCAATGCAATCCCTCCCCCCTCCCCCCCATGATAGGCCCCGATGTGTGATGTTCCCTTTCCCGAGTACAAGTGATGTCATTGTTCAGTTCCCACCTATGAGTGAGAACATGCCGTGTTTGGTTTTCTGTTCTTGTGATAGTTTGCTAAGAATGATGGTTTCCAGCTGCATCCATGTCCCTACAAAGGACGCAAACTCATCCTTTTTTATGGCTGCATAATATTCCATGGTGTATATGTGCCACATTTTCTTAAGAAACTGGATCCCTTTCTTACACCTTATACAAAAATTAACTCAAGATGGATTAAAGACTTAAATGTAATCCTTAAAACCATAAAATACCTAGAAGAAAACCTAGGACTCAGGACATAGGCATGGGCGAAGACTTCATGACTAAAACACCAAAAGCAATGGCAACAAAAGCCAAAACTGACAAATGGGATCTAATTAAAATAAAGAGCTTCTTTACAATCCCACCAACAGTGTAAAAGTGTTCCTATTTCTCCACATCCTCTCCAACACCTGTTGTTTCCTGATTTTTTAATGATTGCCATTCTAACTGGTGTGAGATGGTATCTCATTGTGGTTTTGATTTGCATTTCTCTGATGGCGAGTGATGATGAGCACTTTTTCATGTGTCTGTTGGCTGTATGAATGTTTTCTTTTGAGAAATGTCTGTTCATATCCTTTCCCCACTTTTTGATGGGGTTGTTTGTTTTTTTCTTGTAAATTTGTTTGAGTTCTTTGTAGATTCTGGAAATTAGCCCTTTGTCAGATGAGTAGATTGCAAAAATTTTCTCCCATTCTGTAGGTTGCCTGTTCACTCTGATGGTAGTTTCTTTTGCTGTGCAGAAGCTCTTTAATTAGATCCCATTCGTCAATTTTGGCTTTTGCTGCCGTTGCTTTTGGTGTTTTAGACATGAAGTCCTATGGCAATTCCTCAAGGATCTAGAACTAGATGTACCATATGACCCAGCCATCCCACTATTGGGTATATACCCAAAGGATTATAAATTATTCTACTACAAAGACACATGCACACGTATGTTTATTGCGGCACTATTCACAATAGCAAAGACTTGGAATCAACCCAAATGTCCATCAGTGACAGACTGGATTAAGAAAATGTGGCACATATACACCATGGAATACTATGCAGCCATAAAAAAGGATGAGTTTGTGTCCTTTGTAGGACATGGATGCAGCTGGAAACCATCATTCTTAGCAAACTAAGAAGAAGAGAAAACCAAACACCGCATGTTCTCACTCATAGGTGGGAACTGAACAATGAGATCACTTGGACTCGGGAAGGGGAACATCACACAATGGGGCCTATCATGGGGAGGGGGGAGGGGGGAGGGATTGCACTGGGGAGTTATACCTGATATAAATGATGAATTGATGGGTGCTGACGAGTTGATGGGTGCAGCACACCAACATGGCACAAGTATACATATGTAACAAACCTGCACGTTATGCACATGTACCCTAGAACTTAAAGTATAATAAAAAATAAAAAATAAAAAAAAGTACAATAATGGGTGGTAATGCAAAATAACTTAATGAATGTCCTCTATTCAAATATGCATTAATGTTTTTATTCTTCACAGTCTCATACAGTTTCCTGAGCATCTGGACATAATAAATTCTGTGGAAAATATCTACTATATTTAAAAAGCTCTAGGATGTGTTAGAAAAGGTATAGAAGATGTATAAAATATTGTCACTATACATTATATATAATATATATATTGTATTTTATATATACTGACTGTATAAAATATAAAACTATATATATAAAAAAATAAATAAATAAAATAAAATAAAGAGCTTCTGCACAGCAAAAGAAACTATTGTCAGAGTGAACAGGCAACCTACAGAATGGGAGAAAATTTTTGCAATTTTTCCACCTGACAAAGGGCTAATATCCAGAATCTACAAAGAACTTAAACAAATTTACAAGAAAAAAATGACCCTCAAAAAGTGGGCAAAGGATATGAACAGTCACTTCTTAAAAGAAGACATTTATGCCGCCAACAGACATGAAAATATGCTCATCATCACTGGTCATCAGAGAAATGCAAATCAAAACCACAATGAGATATCATCTCACGCCAGTTTGAATGGGAATAATTATAAAGTCAGGAAACAACAGATGCTAGAGAGGATGTGGAGAAATAGGAACGCTTTTACACTGTTGGTGGGAGTATAAATTAGTTCAACCATTGTAGAAGACACTGCGGCGATTCTTGAAGGATCTAGAACTAGAAATACCATTTGACCCAGGAATCCCATTACTGTGATATACCCAAAGGATTATAAATCATGCTGCTATAAAGACACATGCACACGTATGTTTATTGCAGCAGTATTCACAATAGCAAAGACTTCGAACCCACCCAAATGTCCATCAGTAATAGACTGGATAAAGAAATGTGGCACATATATACCATGGCATACTATGCAGCCATAAAAAAGGATGAGTTCATGTTCTTTGCAGGGACATGGATGAAGCTGGAAACCATCATTCTCAGCAAAATATCACAAAGACAGAAAACCAAACACTGCATATTCTCACTCATAAGTGGGAGTCGAACAGTGAGAACATATGGACACAGGGAGGGGAACATCACACACTGGGCCTGTTGGGTGACGGGGAGCTGGGAGAAGGATAGCATTAGGAGAAATACCTAATGTAAATGACAAGTTAATGGGTGCGGCAAACCACCATGGCACATGTATACCTATGTAACAAACCTGCATGTTGTGCTCACGTACCCTAGAACTTAAAGTATAAAAATAAAAAATAAGTATAAAGAGTAGAAAAATGAAAATAAAAAAAGACTTGAAGCTAGAAAATGTCAGAGGGAAAAAGGAAATGTCCTGAAGTTGATTCTGACTCAAGCAAGACAAGCCTTTCTCTTTGGGAATGAGGGAGAGGGCAGGGCAAAGGAGATGACAGGGAGAAAATAGCAGAATTGTTGCAAAGTAGAAACGGAGTGTAAACTGTGGCCAGAGCAGAGCAGCCCAGACCTCAGCTACAGAACCAAAGAATAGACCAGAAGAAAAGGATGACCATGTAGACAGTGAGAATCCCACGAAGCATGAGTGCACACAATCTGAAATTTATCTCCTTAGGGCTTCCACAGAGTGAAGAAAAACAACTGAGTTGTGTACTTAATGTACCTAATAGCCCATAGGCGGGACTTGTATCATCAACACAATAACTAACATCTGTCTTCTACAAAGTACTTTCATAGTTATCATCTGATCCTAAACTAGCCATATGAAGTGTTATTCTCCTATTTTAAAGGTAAAGAACAAAAAGATTAACTCAATTGTTTAAAGGTACAAAATCAGTTAAACGGTAAGGACTAGAGTTAAATTTTTCATAAACCAAATACTTTGTACTGTTCATTGCACTATGTTCAGAAATTTCATGTCATTCACCACATACTTTCCTGGTTTGTTTTTTCTTTATAATTTTCCTTATATGATTAAGGAAGTTTGTGTTGTTGTTTGTTCTTTGTTTGTAATACAGATTGGCTTTGTTAAATACAGAGAAAAAAGTCAAAAAAAAAAAAAAAAAAAAGGTATATCAGAACCTGGACCAACATAGCTAAAGAGATCCATTTTCCTCAGGTGTCAGGTATGGGATCATCAATAGTCCCAGCTATAGATCAAAATATCCACCACCACTACTCCAGCCTCCAGTTGGGGATAATAATGTGGTAATATTTCCATAAGGGATTTATAATAACTTCATCCAAAATATCTTCATTCTCATAATAGATATATTAATCTTGTATTATCCTATTGGAAGTGAAGGATTACAGTTGAGAAGAGACTTTTAAAAGTTGTAGAAAAATGTAACTCAAAGGAATATTCTCTGCCAGGATTTGGAACTTTCCTATTGACAGCATAACTTTGCCAAGGTCTTTCCAGTTAATACTGTGCTTTCAGGGCTGATTAGAAAGTAAAGTATACTATCTCAAACTAGAGTAATATCTTTATTTGAAGGTCATGTGATTTTGTTTTAAGAGATTTTCCAGAGCTGAGAATAGAACATGTCTCTAAGGCTCCCAGTCCAGTGAACTAAACAATGTGACTTCTTCATTTTTAAATGATCTGTTTTGAAATGAACAAATCTTAACACTTCCTCAAGCTAAGAAAAGAAACACAAGAAAAGAAATAGTTTATTGAGCAAGGGAAAAGCTGAGAAAGGTCTGAAGATGCAGAAGCTGAAGTTACCTGTTAGGCTGCCAAGCTAAATTGAATCAATTGATTCCATTTTTTTTAATCAAACAGAATCCACCACAAATATTTTTTCTTTATTTTTCCGACCCGAAGCCTGTATTTGCAAGTTACACAGTCAAAATGTCTGTCAAATCCAATGATATACGATAGATTCACAGTAGATGTTGATATTTCATAAGAAAGAGATTGAAGAATCCAGTTCATAAGTTTGTAAGACTGGGGCTTTCAAACAAGAAGTGTGCATATACAGACACACACATATTCCCACACCATACATACAGACACCTTCTCCAGAAGGCACAAAAGGTATTCATTTCAACCACTGAGGGAAAGTACCTGCAACACATATAAAATGTCTATTACATCACACATTAAAGTGTGTATTTTTAGAGCTACTGACCTTTATATGAACTAAACAATAAAGCTGTTCACAAACCTGACAGAGAGCAGCTTTTCCAAAGTGAAACAGTGAACCACTGTTCCTAATGCACCCATCAAACTAAACAATTAAATTGGCATTTAGTACAAAATTTAAAAAGCCATTGTAACATAACACTGCCAAGATTATTGGTCCTGTCTCAAACACACACACACACACACACACACACACACAGAACATTGTTTGTCTTGTCATTTACTAAAAAATAAAAAGAAAAAGAATGTATTTATTTAGTTGACAGATGAATGGGCTGAATAAATGTAAGGCAATCAAAAGAAACTCAGTTGTCCCAGCACCACAAGTTGTTACCAACCTAACTTGGGTTCGGTAGCCACAGACTTGTTCTCATAACACAGCAAAGGCACAAACAGTTACTGTGCAGATACAACAAGTCTGAATTCAAGTCCCAGTTTATCAGTTACTAGCTGTTTGACTTTGGGTAAATTACTTAACCTCTCTTGGCTCCCATTGCCTTTTGTAAAATAGCATTCTAATACAGTTGCCTAATGGAAGAGTTATGCTCTATGCAGTAATAAAAGAAATAATACATGCAAAGACCTTAACACAGTGCCTGGTATAGAGCAAATGCTCAATAAAAGCCATTATTATCATTGACAAATCTCACAGAGTGACCACAGAATTTAACACCAAATCCAGGGCACTCCTGAGGTTGAAAGGGGGCTCTATTTGCAACATAGTGGCAAGGATGGAAGCACACCCTAACCATGGTCTGTGCAGCATAGTCGTGTATCATGGAATGCTGAGGACTGGGAGCAAGGTTCTAATGTTACACAACATGAAATACAAAATCATATTAGTGAATGAGGATGCCTAGAGACCCTGAAAAGAAATATTAGCAATGAGAAGAAGAAAGTGCTTGAGTGAATAAAAACTTCCAATTTTGTAATTAGTTGGTGATATGATCACACGAGAGATAATTGTTAGCATCAAACTCCTCTTCAGCATTCTAAACAGTTCAAACTCTTGAAACGTCACTTTTTACAAGACTTTGAAATTACAAGTTTTTAAAATTTGCATTGAGCATAAAACATCCTTAATCATTTTTTACATCTGTATATACTTTCCTATGTCGTGCCTTTAGCACAGCTTTTATGCTAGAAATTAAACTAATTTTTAAACTATGAAAAAAATAGCTCAGCAGTTATCCAGATCATCAAACCAGGAAGGCAGTAACCTGCATAGTGCGCCAGAACATTCCAGTCACTAGGGAGGACCAGACTCCCTCTCTGACGTCCTTAACTCAAGCACCATGTTCCCAGCAAATCAACCAATCCATTCTGAAAACTTGTAAGAGTGGAATCAATTAATAATTATTTAAAATCATCCTGTTAATTTTGATAACTTTATAGAGATCTTGTGAATGCATACATAGATGATTTAATGAATTCTCTTTGCAAGGAAGTAAGTTACCAACTGGAAAAATAAGTCAGCAGCAAGGTTAAAAGGCATTGTGGGCAGAATTTTTAAACGTCACCTCTTTTTGAAAGACAGGGAGAAAAATAAGAACATATATTTGTGTTTTATTTTCATTAAGAAATACAGAAATGATTAATAAGAAGCTACTAAAAATGGTTCCTTATGGGGCTAGGAGGAACGGGAACGGGGAAGGAGTAGTCACAAGACTTCTCCTTGTATACATTCTGACATTTTAATTTTGAACCATTATCAAGTATTACATATTCAAAACAGTAATAGAATTTTTAAATTGCCTATTTTAAGAAAATAAAAAGCCCTACAGATTATCTTGAACCTGCAAACAGTAATATAGGGCTTAAATACAAAGGAAGATATAGTGCTTGTATACCTCTTATAACCGTAAGCTTTACTAGTGGCAATATGTGACATTCAGTAAGTCTAAATGAAGGAAATGAAGCAGCCTTAATTGAGGACAATCCAAACTGATACAAATAAAGACATGGACACAAATCATATTTGATCAGCAATATCTTATTGCCCAGATTTTCACTGAATTTGAAAAAGAAGATAAAGCAAAAGCTAAATATTGAAAATAAGTGTAAAATATTTTTAGCATAATCATTTATGTGAATGTTTGGTTAATTAGCATTAAACATTAAAGAACAGTTCAATAAGATTGGATCATGGTTTCAAAATTCCTCACATAAGTTAATGATTTACCTAATTTACATGTTTCATATTTTGTTAGAGTAGACATAATAGGAATTATTGACATTAATTGCATTTATTGGATAGTACATTCATTGAATACTGTAATAGTTTAAAGTAACTCATATGAAAGAATGGCTAGCATTCATGAATATAGGAAAAATGTATATGAATCATACATAAATGTATGTGTATAAATACATACAAATATAATTCTGGAATGATTTCTATGATTATTTATGAAAAGATTAAAATTACAAGTAGTTTCTGGATGGACGAGCAGTCTGGCTGAAACATCTGCCCCCTTATTGACCGTCGGGGTGGCTCTATGTGGTATGGCTTGCTGAACCAGCACCTCTTTCCTTTTTGATCTCTCCACCCGCATCTCTCCCAAATTGCTGTTCTGTAACCTTCCTACCCAGATTCACATTTACATGGATAGCTGGAATGCTAGAAATGAATAATATTGTAGGGGCTCTGGCCTTGCAAGAGACCTGAATATGCTTGCACATACCCAAAGGCTGTCTGCATCCCCTCTGCTGCCTGAAGCCTAAGCAGAAATTCAGTTCTTTTTAACAGGGTTAACACAGAGGGATGGCAATGGAGAGAAAATGGCACTGATACCCCAACAGCATTGTGCTCGCTAGGCCACAAGTCCTAGTGGGGGGCTGGACCTGTATGTTTCTAGTTCAAAATAAAGTGTCCTGTGGGCTATTGTGAGCTCTGAGCCACAATTTGACATACAGGGGAGATGCTGGCCCTTTTGTTTTCTCTAATATTCCTCTTCTTACAATGAAGCATAAAGTAGTACATATACACTTTCAGTAACTAATTTCAAAGTGCACACTCTTGAGGTTACAGCCAGTTAAACAGATTAAATTTCTTTTTCTTTTTCTTTTCTTTCTTTCTTTTTTTTTTTTTTTTTTTTTGAGACAGGGTCTCCCTCTGTTGCCCAGGCTGGAGTGCAGTGGCATGATCACATCTCACTGTAACCTCGACCTCCCAGACTCAGGTGATCCTCCCAGGTGATCCTCCCACCTCAGCCTCCTGAGTAGCTGGGACTAGAGGTGGGAACCACCATGCTTGGCTAATTTTCGTATTACCTGTAGAGACAGGGTTTTGCCATGTTGCCCATGCTGGTCTTGAACTCCTGAGCTCCAGTGAGTCTCCCACCACTGCCTCCCAAAGTGCAGGGATTACAGGTGTGAGCCACCACGCTCAGCCTGGCACTTTATATTTCCATGAGATAATCAATTAGACTACTTTTGTATAGATTAATACAAGTGTGGCTTCTTTCCTGAGCTGCTCCCTCCCTCTGTCTCTCTCTTTTTTCCCCTCTACTCCCATTTCTTCCCCACTCAGTATTTCTCTCTTTCTACCCCCGGATGTCAACTCTAAGACCTTGAAGAAAATAAAATTATTTCTGCCTGGGCTTTTTGATACAATCCTCAAATTTGGGTTGAAACAGTTTTCTCTGCAGCCATCTGCCACCCAAGCTGTTTTCATTCCTCCCTGAATTCTCATTTCTAAAACTAGGGAGGGACCAAGGGCATATGCTGCCAGCTCTCTGAACTCATCCCTTTGATTCCAGTATGCACTAGGCTTTTTGTGGCTAGCTTCTGGTCACCTTGCCTTCTTCCCCCAGGCATCTCCCTTCTTGGATTGCACGATCAGTAGTCTATTAGGAGTCACCCTATCTTAAGGTATTTTTCCCTCTATTATTCCCCCAATAAATTGTCAACTTCTTACTCTTATAGCTTCTCCAAAACTGGAGTTGTACCACAATACATGAGATTTTAAAAATTGACATATTAAGGAAAAGAAGTACAATGGTAACATATGTCATATTTAACTGGAAAGAGAGGTATATTCAGCCAGAACCCTGGACCAGTTACTAAATTTTGGCAATATAGCATCCGGCAAGAAAAAAAAGTTAAAGGGCAAGGCTAAAATACTTAGCATAGAGCAAAATTAAAAATAATGTGGGTCCTAACTGAAGAATAGACCTTAAACTGGTTCATGGCTGGAATCCACTGTTGTATGTCTGGGTTTGTAGAAGCCTTGTAATTATATGCAAAATTTGCATGTGTTAATTTTCCTGGGGAGAGATCACACAGATTTCATCAACTTCTCAGAGGGAATCTGTGACCCAAATAAGGTTAAGATATTGAAGGAGAGTCAGTCACTAAAATATTAAAAGAAACTTACTCTAAGTACTGATAAAACTATCTAATATTTAGCCTATTTTAAGTACAAACACTAAATTCTTTGAATAAATATAAAAATGGTCCATTCATTGGTGGGAGTACACTATGGTTCCAAGTAAGTTTTTCAAGTTTCTTTCAAAACACTTTATATATGATTAAGAAAATGTGAAAGTATTTTTCTGCTTTATTGGAGTATAGTTGACAAAATTATAAATATTTAAGGTATACAACTGAATCTTTTGATATATACATGCAATGTGTACCACAATGTAATTAATATATCTATCACCTCACATAACCATTTTCTTTTTTCTTTTCTGTGGTGAGAACACTTAATATATACCCTTTTAGCAAATTTCAAATGTACAATACAGTATTATTAACTATAGTCACATTGCTGTATGTTAGATCTCCAGAATTTATTCATCTTGCATAACTGAAACTTGGTACCCTTTGACCAATACTTCCCCATTTCCTCTTCCACCAGCCCCTGGCAAGCACCATTCTACACTCTAATTCTATGAGTTTGACTATTTTAAATTCCACATATAAGTGAGATCATGAAGCATTTGTCTTATTTGTCTTTCTGTACCTGGCTTATTTCACTTAGCGTAATGTCCTACAGTTTCATCTATGTAGTCACAAATGACAGGGTGTCTTTCTTTTTTAAGGATAATGTTCACATACACACACACGTATATAGACACACATATATACCACATTTTCTTTATGCATGCATCCATTGATGGACATTTAGGTTGTTTCCATATCTGGGCTATCTGAAAAATACTGCAATTAACTGATTTCATTTCCTTTGAATATATACCCATAAGTGGGATTGCTGGATCATCACGTGGTTCTATTTTTAACTTTCTGAGGTAACTACCTACTGTTTTCCATAATGGCTGTACCAATTTACATCCCCACCAACAATGTCCAGGGTTCTGTTTTCTCCACATCCTCACCAACTTTCTGATAATAGCCATTCTAACTGGTGTGAGGTAATAATTCATTGTAGTTTAGATCTGCATTTTCCAAATAATTATTAAAGTTGAGCAACTTCTCAAATACTTGTTAGCCATTTGTGTGTCTTCTTTTGAGAAATGTCTATACAGATTTTTGCCCATTTTTTCACAGGATTATTTGTGCTTTTGCTAGTGACTTGAGTTGTTTGAAATATATCTATATATATGTACATATAATTTTTTTCTGGTTATGTATCGGAGAACTTCTGCTAGGGCAGTGCAGAAGGGAAATGTGGAGTCAGATCCCCCACGCAGAGTCCCTACTGGGGAACCGACTAGTGGAGTTGTGAGAAGAGGGCCACCATCCTCCAGACCATGGAATGGTAGATCCACTGACAGCTTGTACCATGAGCCTGGAAAAGCAACAGACACTCAATGACAGCCCATGAAAGCAACCAGGAGGGGGGCTACACCCTGCAAAGCCATAGGGGTGGAGCTGCCCAAGGTCATTGGAACCTACTTCTTGCATCGGGGTGACCTGGATGTGAGACATGGATGGACTCAAAGGAGATCATTTTGGAGCTTTAAGATTTGACTGCCCTGCTGGATTTTGGACTTGCATGGGGCCTGTAAGCCACTTTGTTTCAGCCAATTTCTCCTATTTGAAATGGCTGTATTTATCCAATCCTTGTACCCCCATTGTATCTAGGAAGTAACTAACTTGTTTTTGATTTTAGAGGCTCACAGGTGGAAGGGATTTGCCTTTTCTCAGATAAGACTTTGAACTGTGGACTTTTGAGTTAATGCTGAAATGAGTTAAGACTTTGGGGGACTGTTGGGAAGGCAGGATTTTTTTTTTTTTTTTTTTTTTTTTGAGACAGAGTCTCACTCTGTCTCCCAGGCTGGAGTGCAGTGACGCAATCTCAGCTCACTGCAAGCTACACCTCCCAGGTTCCCGCCATTCTCGTGCCTCAGCCTCCCAAGTAGCTGGGACTACAGGTGCCTGCCACCACGCCCGGCTACTATTTTGTATTTTTTAGTGGAGACGGGGTTTCACTGTGTTAGCCAGGATGGTCTCAATATCCTGACCTTGTGATCCGCTCACCTCGGCCTCCCAAAGTGCTGGGATTACAGGCGTGAGCCACTGTGCCCAGCCATGATTGGTTGTTAAATGTGAGGACATGAAATTTGGAAGAGCCAGGGGCAGAATGATATGGTTTGGCTCTGTGTCCCCACCCAAATCTCATCTTGATTGTACTCCCATAATTCCCATGTATTGTGGGAGGGACCCGGTGGGAGATAAGTGAATTGTGGGGGCAGTTTCCAACATACTGTTCTTGTGGTAGTGAATAAGTCTCACAAGATCTGATGGTTTTATAAGAAATCCCTTTCACTTGGCTCTCATTCTGTGTTGCCACCACCATGTAAGACATGCCTTTCACCTTCTGCCATGATTGTGAGGCATCCCCAGCCACGTGAAACTGTGAGTCCATTAAAATTATTTTTTCCCTAGTCTTAGGTATGTCTTTATCAGCAGCGTGAAAACAGACTAATACAATGACCTCCTGTAGAATAGTTTTTGATTTAAAGTCTATTTTGTCTAACGTAAGTGTAGCCACCCCCGCTCTTCTTCAGTTACTATTTGCATGGAATATTTTTTTCCAACCTTTCATTTTCAACCTATGTGTGTGCTTAAGAACAAAGTAAGTCTCTTGGAGACAGGATATTGCTAGATCTTGGTTTTAATCCATTCGGCCACTCTAGCCTTTTATTAGAAAGTTTAATCCATTTATATTTAATGTAATTATTGATAAGTGAAAACTAACTATTGTCATTTTGTTAGTTGCTTTCTGTTTGTTTTGCAGTTGCCTCTCTACCTTTCTTGCTTTCTTGATGTCTTTTTTTGTTACGAGATGATTTTTATAGTAATTTGGTTTGATCCTTCTCTCTTATCTTTTGTGTATCAATTATAGGTTTTTTTTCTTTGTGGTTACCTTGAGGCTTGCAAAAAATATCTGTATTCATTTATTTTAAGTTGATAACAACTTAACTTCAATCACATATAAAATCTCTATACTTTTATCACCCCTCACATACACACACTGTGTTCTTACAGTCAGAGTTTCCTTCTTTTTGTATTGTGTATCCATTAACAAATATTTTGTCTTTTAACTTTAATATTAGGGTTAAAATTTACATACCACCATTACCATGTTAAATTATTTGTTGTTTATATATTTATCTTTATTAGTGAGATTTATGCTTTCATATGCTTTTATGTGGCTGTTTAGCATATTTTTGTTTGAAATTGAAGAACTCCCTTAAGCATTTTTCAAAGGAAAATCTAGTGATGACCTAATGTAAATGATGAGTTAATGGGTACAGCACACCAACATGGCACATGTATATATATGTAACAAACCTGCATGTTGTGCACATGTACCCTAGAACTTAAAGTATAATAATTAAAAAAAAAAAAAAACGGGGAAAAAAAAGAAAAAAGAAAATCTAGTGATGATAAACCCCTCAGTTTTTGTCTGTCTGAGAACTACTCTAACTACTCCTTTATTTTTAAAGGATAGTTTTGCAAGGTATCATCTTGGTTTGCAATTTTTTTTTCTTTTGGTACTTTGAATATACCATCCCACTTTTCTCTGAGCTGCAAGGTTTCTGCTAAGAAGTCTACTGGTATACTTATGGAATTCTCTTATATGTGATTCCTTTTCTGTTTGCATTCAAAATTGTCTGTCTTTGACTTTTTACAATTATAATGTGCCTCAGAGTAGACCTCTTTATGTTCAAGCTATTTGGAGTCCTTTGGGTTTCTAAAATCTGGATATCTATTTCCTATCCCAGATTTGGGAAGTTTTCAGTCATTATTTCTTTAAGTAAGCTTTTTGCCCTATTCTTTCTCTCTCTTCTCCTTCCCTATGACTCTGATAATTTGTATATTGGTTCACTTGAAAATGTACCATAAATCCTGAAGGCTTCTTTCACTCTTTCTCATTCTTTTTTCTTTTCCTTCTCTGACTAAATAACTTCAAGTAACTTGTATTTAAATTCCCTGATTGTTTCTTCTGCTTGATTGAGTTTGCTGTAGAAACTATTGCATTTCATTCATTCCATTATTAATAACTTTGGCAATTTTCCATAAAGTGCTTCCTATTGATAGAAATAATCTGAGATATTTCTTTCAAAAAATTCCTATGCCTCTCTCTTTTAAATTCTGATTCAGTATTTGTGGGCCGGAACTGGGGAATTTTCATCTTTAGAATACAAGCACTCTGAGTTATTCACATCATGCGAAGAGTTTAGGAAATGTTGATTTAAAGAATACCTTCATGGAAGTGATGTCACCAAGATAACAGACTGGGAGTCCCATTCCTCATCTCCTTCAAAAACAATGACTTACTATCCACAGATGAAAATAGCTCTAGGAGAGCTTTAGAGTACAATTTAAAAGCTACAGTAACCCAAGGAGCACAACAACTGGGGATACGCACATAGAAAAGCACCAGAAAGCACTCTAGAATTTCTGTTTCGTTCTTCATTGTTATTTCTATTCCTTTGTTGAACTCATTTTGTTTATGTATTGTTTTCCTAATTTCATTAAGATGTCTAATTGTGTTCTCCTGTTGCACATCAAGCTCTTTTAAACAAATTATTTTAAATTTTTTGTCAGGCAATTTGTAGATCCCCATTTCTTTGGGGTCAATTACTAAAAATTTATTGTCTTCCTTTGATGGTATCATGTTTCCCTGATTTTTCACATTCCTTATAGTCTGGTGTTGGTGTCTGTGCATTTGAAGGAGTTACTTCTTCTATACTTTATGATCTGGCTTCGGTGGGGAGAGGCCTTAACCTGTGAGTGTCTGCAAGGGTACCAACTGGGTGGGATGTGCAGCAGTGCTGGGTGCATGGGTGCACAGTGGAATCAGGTCAGGGGCATAGGTGTGCATCAGTGCTGGTGCTGGGAGTAGTGCAGTGGCTCCAGCTCCAAGGGTCATAGAGGCAGTTCTGGCTCGGGGTGGTGCAGTGGTGTGGGCTGTGTGCAGCTCTGTCAGCTGGGGTTTTACTGACAAAGGCTGTGGGGATCCTTGGCTGAAAAGCTGAAGGGTCTGTGATGGTGATGATTACTGGGGTCCTCTTGCTTTCCTTTTCCACCACTTCAGGAAGTTTCAGCCAAGGAAACTTTCTGGCACTGAGCTGTGGTGGCCTAAGTGATGGGATAACACAGGTGAATTGTTTCCGGTGCTTTTCTATGTGCCTATCCCCAGTTGTTGTGCTCCTTGGGTTACTGTAGCTTTTAAATTGTACTCTAAAACTCTCCTAGAACTATTTTCATCTGTGGATAGTAAGTCATTGTTTTTGAAGGAGATGAGGAATGGGACTCCCAGTCTGTCATCTTGGTGACATCACTCCCATGAAGGTATTCTTTAAATCAACATTTCCTAAACTCCTCTTATGATATGAATAACTCAGAGTGCTTGTATTCTAAAGATGAAAATTCCCCAGTTCCGGCCCACAAATACTGAATCAGAATTTAAAAGAGAGAGGCATAGGAATTTTTTGAAAGAAATATCTCAGATTATTTCTATCAATAGGAAGCACTTTATGGAAAATTGCCAAAGTTATTAATAATTGATGTTCTTGTTCATCAAACAAAAACAAATGGATTACAAACAGAAAACAAGAAATCTATGCCCCAATTTTAACAATCTTAACATAGCAATTTTCCACTTAATGCTAGGTTTGTTACTTTGTGAAATTCTGCATAATACAAATGATTAATAAATTATAATTGTTTAAAACATTTTGACCTTTATAGCAATATAAGTGTTAAAAATTAATTTTGTAATTCACATGTAGCCACATACAAAGGTTTTACTACCTCAACAATTTTTCCAAACAAGGTACTAAAATAAACTTACAGAAAATATTTGTAAAAAATGTATTTGAGTTTAGTAATTTGATGAGTTTTCATCCCTAAAGTATTAAGAAATTATAAAAGAGTCTTAGTATAAAAAGCAAAATGTTAAAAGAAGCAGAAGGTGGTCAAGTAGTCTCTCTCAAACATATTATCCCATTAAACTAATAGCTTTTTTTTTTTTTTCACAAAAGGAATGTTTGTCCAATGTATTACAAATCACCCCAGAGAGATTATTTATAATGGTCACTTCAGTGGGCTATCCTAGCTAGTTTACTCTACAGTGCCATTTTAATAAAAACATACTGGGAGGAAATCTCTTTTTAATTTAAGCCATTTAATTTTTAAAATTAATGTAAAATAAAGCCATAGTCAACTCAGTTCCACAAATATTTGATTATTATCTCATACAAATAAGCCTGGCTGTAGGTTAGCTACTAAGGATAAAGTGATGAGTAAGACACAGTTCCTACCCTCAAAGAAGTATCTTGCTCTAGAACATTTTTTCTCTTGTCTTTTTTTTTTATTTTGAGGAAACTAAATCGGTGTTTGCAAACTTTTTCTGTAGAAGGACAGACAGTAAATATTTTCTACTTTGCTTGTCATTCAGTCTCTGTTGTAACTATTCAACTCAGTTGTGTAGCATGAGAGTTGTATAGCCAATGTGTAATTTTAAAAGCATGGTTCTAATAACAAAAATAGGCTGCTGGCCAGACTTGTCCCTTGGGCTGTAATTTGCTACCACTGGACTAAATAACTTGTGAGTGCTTATTTAATATTTCAAATTTTTATCATATCTGCCTTACTAAAATATTTATACCAGAAAGAGTGAAAAGTAGCTATACCAAGAAGATAGGAAATTTAAAAGGAATTACAGAAAAAACAGACTGAGATAAATCAAGGAAGTTGTTAAAGGAGAAAAGGCAGTGTCACCCAAACAGAAAGTGACACATCAATAAAGGTCAAGCTCTCTAGGGGAAATCTGAAAACTTTTAAAACATATATGCAACAACAGTAATAGTAATATATTACGAAATAATCTACTTCTATGTAAAATCATCTTTATAGCTCTAACTTGCTTTAAAAACAGATGCGTTAAACAGGCATAAAATCTAAAATGTTTAATTATACAAATAATGCATAATTTTATAATTAAAAATACAAATAAGCCCAAAGAAAAAAAATAAGTATCTCCTCAAATCTTACCAAACCAGAAACACTACTGTTTTACTAAAAAAGTTTTCAAATATGTTAGAAGAGCCAAGTCTTCATAGGATTCTTCTGCAGCTTGTAGAATCAGATAGGATCAGAGCTTAATCCATTCATTCACTCCCAAAGTTCACATTTTAGAGTGCTGAATTTGCTCAAGTGGGGCAAACTGCAATGCCCAATGCCCAATAGCCTATCACCATAAGAATAATGTGTGCTAGGCACAATATGAGGAGCTTTCTGGAAATCACCTCATTGAATCCTTCCCACAATTGCAGAAGGCAGACACTATTATGATTATGTGCAATGTTAGAAATGAGAAATGTAAGACAGAGGGATGAAGTAATTTGCTATAGTCAAGCAGTCAATCAGTGCCAGAATGATGACATTAATCCAGAAATTTGGTTTCCATCATCCATGATCTGAAATTTTAGCATTTCTCCTAAGGAAAAATAGGTACATCCATACCCTGTGGTATAAACCTAGAGCCAGTAGTCTGACACTCCTTGCTTTCACTGAGATAGATATGAATGTAAAAAGTATAAATGTCTCTGTCACTCATAAAGAGATAATGGCAACAGTATCACAATTAGCAATGATTTGGTATGTATTACTTACCAAACTCAAGGTGATAAATTTGAGTCCATAGTTTGGGGCCATAATTTAACTATTTAAGTGTGTATTTGTCCATTCTCACATTGCTACAGAGAACTGCCTGAGACTTAGTCATTCATTTAAAAAAAAAAAAAAAAAAAGAGGCTTAATTGGCTCATGGTTTTGCAGGCTGTACAGGAGGCATGGCTAGGGAGGCCTCAGGAAACTTACAATCATGGCAGAAGGCAAAGGGGAAGCAGACACATTCTACATGGCTGGAGCAGGAGGAAGAGAGTGAAGGGTGAGGTGCTATACACTTTTAAACAATCAGATCTCATAAGAACTCACTCACTATCATGAGAACAGCAAGGAGTAAGTGCACCCCCTTGATCCAATCACCTCCCACTCGACCCCTCCTCTAACATTAGGGATTACAATTCAAGGTGAGATTTGGTCACGGGTACAAATCCAAACCATAACATTCTCCCCTGGCCCCTCCCAAATCTTATGTCCTTCTCAAATTGTAAAATACAATCATCCCTTCTCAACAGTCCCCCAAGTCTTATTTCAGCATTAACTCAAAAGTCCACACATTCCAAAGTCTCATCTGAGACAAGACAAGTCCCTTCCACCTATGAGCCTATAAAATCTAAAACAAATTATTTACTCCCAAAATACAATGGGTGTATAGGCATTACTCCCTTTCCAAGAGAGAGAAATCTGCCAGAAGAAAGGAACTACAAGCCCTGTACAAGTCCAAAGCCCAGCAGGGCAGTCACTAAATCTTAAAGCTCTAAAATAACCTCCTTTGACTCCATGTCTCACATTCAGGCCATACTGATGTCGGGAGGATGATGGCCCTATTCTCACAGCTCCACTATGCAGTGCCTCAATGGGGACTCTGTGTGGGGGCTCCATCTCCACATTTCCCCTCTGCACTGTCCTAGTGGAGGTTCTCCATGAGGGCTCCACCCATTCAGCAGACTTCTGCCTGCACATCCAGGATTTTCCATACATCCTCTGAAATCGAAGCATAGGCCCCCAAGCTTCAGCTCTTGTCCTCTGTACACCTGCAGGCTTAACACCACATGGAAGCTTCCAAGGCTTGTGGCTTACACCCCCTGGAGGAGTGGCCTAAGACATATCTGGGATCCTTTTAGCCGTGGCTGGGGCTGGAGGGGCTGGGACACAGGGAGCAGTGTCCCAAGGCTACACAGGGCAGCAGGGTCTTGGGCCCAGCCCAGGAAACCATTCTTCCCTTTTAGGCCACCAGGGCTGTGATGGGAGGGGCTGCCATGAGGTCTCTGAAATGACTTGAAGGCATTTTCCCTATTTTCTTGGCTATTAACATTTGGCTCCTCTTTACTTAGGCAAATTTCTGCAGCCAGCTTGAAGTTCCAGTTTCAGATCATCTCTGCTCACACATATGAGTATATCCTGTTAGAAGAAGCCAGGCCATATCTTGAATGCTTTGCTGCTTAGAAATTTCTTCTGCCAGATACCCTAAATTCTCTCTCTCAAGTTCAGAGTTCCACAGATCCTTAGAGCTGGGGCACAATGCTGTCTGTCTTTGTGAAAGCCTAACAATAGTGACCTTTGCTCCAGTTCCCAGTAAGTTCCTCATCTCCATCTGAGACCACATCAGCCTCATTGTCCATATATTACTATCAGCATTTTGGTCACAACAATTTAACAAGTCTCTATGAAATTCCAAGCTTTTCCTCATCTTTCTATCTTCTTCTGAGCTCTCTGCACTCTTCCAACCTCTCTGTCTTTACCCAGTTTCAAAGTCACTTCCACATTTTCAGGTATCTTTATAGCAATGCCCCACTTCTCCTTTTTTTCTTTTCTTTTTCTTTTTTTTTTTTTTTTTTTTGAGATGGAGTCTTGCTCTGTCACCCAGGCTGGAGTGCAGTGGCCAGATCTCAGCTCACTGCAAGCTCCGCCTCCCGGGCTTATGCCATTCTCCTGCCTCAGCCTCCCGAGTAGCTGGGACTATAGGCGCCCACCACCTCGCCTGGCTAGTTTTTTTGTATTTTTTAGTAGAGACGGGGTTTCACCGTGTTAGCCAGGATGGTCTCGATCTCCTGACCTCGTGATCCACCCGTCTCGGCCTCCCAAAGTGCTAGGATTACAGGCTTGAGCCACCGTGCCACTTCTCAATACCAATTTTCTGTATTCGCCCAGTCTCACATTGCTATAAAGAACTACTTGATACTGAGTAATTTATACAGAAAAGAGGTTTAATTGGCTCATGGTCCTGCAGGCTGTACAGGAAACATGGCTAGGTAGGCCTTAAGAAACTTACAATCATGGCAGAAGAGGAGGCAGACACATTCTAAATGGCTGGGGCAGGAGGAAGAGAGCAAAGGGAGAGGTGCTATACACTTTTAAACAACCAGATATCGTCAGAACTCACTCGATATCATAAGAACAGCAAAAGAGAATCCCACCCTCATGACCCAGTTACTTTTTACCAGTTCCCTCCTCCAACACTGGGGATTACAATTCAACATGAGATTTGGGCAGGGACACAAATCCAAACTATATCAAGGTGTCTGAATAGTCAGTTGTTCTGAACTTTCTATGGAACCCAAACACTTTGCAAATGTAACAACAGCCACAGATAGTTCCCTCAAAGGAGTGCAAATAAGCATACTGTGGTGGCCCTGGAAGTGTACCACTCAGATATCTTCATAGAACTCCTTCCAGGAGCTGAGTTGATAGACAGCTTCAGCTACTACCCCTTGGATTCATGACTGCTCACAGCACTTGCCCTAGGGCTGCTTGGAGCCAATAACTAAGCATGGAAGAGGTAATGGTACCTGTACCTTTCTGCCCAATATAGGATGCTTCCAATAAGCAAATTTTGCTTGGGGACTCCACATTAGCTTGGATGAGACTTTCTTAGAACCATACTGCAGTCTGATGCCTCCGACCTAATCCTCCTTCCCCTCTCTCCTTTCACAGATGCCAGACTTGCCTTGTGGTCTCAAGGCTCTTGCCTTCTATTCCTCCTCCCTCTCTTTTGCCCTCCACATGCACTCCCCTATAAATTAAGCTTGTGTAATTCTGTCTTGTTGTCTATTCCTCAGAGGACCTGAAATGATAATCACAGGTGTGTAAAACACTGCACATTTTTTTCAAAGGGTTAATGGAACCCTGAATCCCATTCGTGGATCCCCCTGAGGTATAAAGACACCAAGTTAAGAACCTCAGCAGGTGGTACAATTAAAGGCAATTAAAAGATGGATACTAAGCCAATTTTGGCATCATTCTGCTCTTATAAAACTTTGGCAAATGATTTTTTTTTACAATATGCATAGTTCAAATCTAAAACAACTATATTTAAATACTGGTTAAATTATAGTAATTTATTTTTTAAAAAAAAATCAAATAGGTAACAAGAGAGTCATTAAAACACCATAAATTTAAAAATCCCTTGAGTGTTTTTTTTTTTAAATTAGTTTTATGGAAAGAACATCGTACCCTATAATACTAAAGCCTGAGCTCAAATCCTAGCTTACCTAGCCTAACTGCTTAACCTCCTACAAGTCACTTAACTTTTCTGGGCTCAAATTGCCATATCTCTAAAATGAAGGGGTTGGACTAGGTAATTTCTAAGGAATCTTTCCATTCTAAAATTTTATGATAATATATGATTTTCTCTCTGGCATAACAGTATCAAGAAGGCAAAACTAACTCTAAGGCCAATATAATAATATCAGTAATGTCATTTCAGAAGAAACTGATGGAAAAAATTAAATTTATTTTAAATCCTCAAAGTCTGGCCTCTGCCTCCTCTTCCAGCCTTAAAAACTATGCTAGTAACACCTTCTTTCTGTTCCTGGTACCTCCCAAGTTCATTTCTGCCTCCAAGTCTGTTGCATTTGTTTGGGAAGTAGTTCCCAAATGGCTAGTTCCTTCTCATAGTTCAGGTCTTGGTTCAAAAGTCACATCTACCAGAAGATCTTATGTGACAATATGTGACAATCCTGCCCAAAATAACATCCCCAATCCCCAACTGCTTTTTTCAGAACACTTTGTTATATTATTTTACAAACAATTATCACTATTTTTTTGTTGTTGTTGTTGTTGCTTGTCTGTCTTTCCCCACTAGAACAGAAGCTCTACAGGGCAAACATGTTTTCTGTCTTGTTTATCATATATTATCTCTTAAAATAATGCCTGGCATATAGAAAGCATACAATAAACGTGCTTTAATGAACAAATGAGTGAATCAATATGTGCATGCTAACAGAAAACAAAATTGCAACTTTTAGAAGAGTGAGAGTATAAAAATCACCCCCATTCCATTTTTTAGGGTGATATAGAAGCAGAAATACAGTTGGCTTTCCATGCTGTATTTCATAATTAGAGAAGATAATAACCCAAATGTGTGCCAGGAGTAGCGTTATGTTTAGCTTTGGACTGGGTTTTTTCTGTGGGACATCAATAGAATTGTATGATGATCAATACCAAGATCATGTTCTAACTAATTGAGCTCACAGGCTTAAATTACTCAGCTTTTAATATTTGGAAACAAGCAACCATCAAAATAATTCTATTGACTTCCAAAGAATAAAAAATCATGATGCCTAATTTTAAAAAGTCATCAAATAGCTCTATGAAAATTTAATTACTATGGAAAGGTTATATTAAGAATGAGTCATAGAAGTTTTAAAAAACCTTTTTTTGGAATTGAATTTTATGTCACAAAAACTAAGAAACAGCCAAATGTGAAGTCAACTCTCTATTTTCCATGATAAAACCAGGAATTAGCTCATGAAGAAGTAGTAGGAAGGGTATATATCGGTTTTGGTGCTTCAGAGATACTGGCCTTGCCACTTACTAACTATATCTTTGAACAATTTGCTTAATTTCTCTGGCTTTCAATTTTTTAATTTGTAAAATAGGATTAGTAATGTTTGTATACTTGTTTTGGAGATTAGTAATACTCTAAAGCACTAAACATAGAGCTAGGAAAATATGAGATAATAAAAGGTAGCTAAGCCAAACAATAAAAATACATTGACCACTTAAGTCTATGGTGATCAGGAGTATGTGTGTGAAAGGGGATAGATGTCAGAACTACCTCTACAAGCCCATTTCCCTCATTAGAAACTGGATAACCATCCCCTCCTTTGTGAAAATATACAATCTATACAGTTGAAAGCTGAAATATTTTGAAAGTAGGCCTTTCCCCCCACTAGAAAGAAAAATTGTCCCACTCCTAGAAAGAAAAACTGGAACCAGGAGGTGAATCTTTTAACCATATTAAATACAGAAATAGTTGCTCTGCCACCACTACCGCAGCAACCCAGACTGCATGCCAGCACCTCTCTGCTGACAACTCCTCCACTATGGAGGACACGAACAAATACAGCAACAGAATTCACAGAGGGACCCAAGATCAATGCAAGCAAGAATCAGCAAAATGATAGTAAAATGTGTATTGGAGGTTTGAGCTGGGATAAAAGCAAAAAAGATGTGACTGAATACTTATCTCAATTTGGGGAAGTTGTAGACTGCACAATTAAAACAGATCCAATCACTGGGAGATAAAGGGATTTGGATTTGTGCTTTTCAGAGACACTGCAAGTGTTGATAATGCTTTGGAACTGAAAGAACACAAACTGGATGGCAAATTGATAGAGCCCAAGACGACCAAAGCTTTAAAAGGGAAAGAATCTCCATGCTGGGGGAACCACCACTACTCTCTTTGAAGCTGTCAGACAGGGACATTTAAGTCTGCAGAAGTTTCTGCTGCCTTTTGTTCAGCTATGCTCTGCCCCCAGAGGTGGAGTCTACAGAGGCAGGCAGGCATCCTTGAGCTGAGGTGGGCTCCACCCAGTTTGAGCTGGCCAGCTGCTTTGTTTACCTACTCAAGCCTCAGCAATGGTGGGCGCCCCTCCCACAGCCTGGCTGCCACCTTGCAGTTCCATCTCAGACTGCTGTGCTAGCAATGAGTGAGGCTCAGTGGGCATGGGACCCTCCAAGCCAGGTGCAGCATATAATCTCCTGGTGTGCCGTTTGCTAAGACCAATGGAAAAGTGCAGTATTTAGGGGGAGTGACCCGATTTTCCAGGTGCTGTCTGTCACAGCTTCCCTTGGCAAGGAAAGGGAATTCCCTGACCCCTTGTGCTTCCCGGGTGAGGTGATGCCTCGCCCTGCTTCAGCTCTAGCTCAGTGGGCTGCAACCACTGTCCTGCACCCACTGTCTGACAAGCCCCGAGAGGGACTGACTGACACCTCACATGGCCGGGTGGCCCTCTGAGATGACGCTTCCAGAAAGGATCAGGCAGCAACATTTGCTGTTCTGCAATATGCACTGTTCTACAGCCTCTGCTGGTGATACCCAGGTAAACAGGGTCTGGAGTGGACCTCCAGCAAACTCCAACAGACCTGCAGCTGAGGGTCCTGACTGTTAGAAGGAAAACTAACAAACAGAAAGGACATCCACACCAAAATCCCATCTGTACGTCACCATCAACAAGGACCAAAGGTAGATAAAACCACAAAAACAGGGAGAAACCAGAGCAGAAAAGATGAAAATTCTAAAAGTCAGAGCATCTCTCCCCTTCCAAAGGAACGCAGCTCCTAGCCAGCAACGGAACAAAGCAGGACGGAGAACAACTTTGACAAGTTGAGAGAAGAAGGCTTCAGATGATCAAACTTCTCTGAGCTAAAGGAGGATGTTTGAACCCATTGCAAACAAGCTAAAAACCTTGAAAAAAGATTAGATGGGGGGGAGCGGAGCAAGATGGCCGAATAGGAACAGCTCCAGTCTCATTCTCCCAGCGCAAGCAACACAGAAGACCGGTGATTTCTGCATTTTCAACTGAGGTACTGGGGTCATCTCACTCGGGAGTGCCAGACAATCCGTGCGGGTCAGCTGCTGCAGCCCAACCAGCGAGAGCTGAAGCAGGGCGAGGCATCGCCTCACCTGGGAAGCGCGAGGGGGAAGGGAGTCCCTTTTCCTAGCCAGGGGAACTGAGACACACAACACCTGGAAAATCGGGTAAATCCCACCCCAATACTGCGCTATAACACCGGCACACCGGAGAATATATCCCACACCTGGCCAGGAGGGTCCCACGCCCACGGAGCCTCCCTCCTTGCTAACACAGCAGTCTGCGGCAATCTAACCATAAGGCAGCAGCGAGGCTGGGGGAGGGGCGCCCGCCATCGCTGAGGCTTAAGTAGGTAAATAAAGCCGCTGGGAAGCTCGAACTGGGTGGAGCTCACAGCAGCTCAAGGAAATCTGCCTGTCTCTGTAGACTGCGCCACTGGGGACAGGGCTCAGCTAAAGGAGCTGAAGCCTGTGCAAACACGAACGACTCTGTCTGACAGCTTTGAAGAGAGCAGTGGATCTCCCAACACGGAGGTTGAGATCTGAGAAGGGGCAGTCTGCCTGCTCAAGTGGGTCCCTGACCCCTGAGTAGCCTAACTGGGAGACATCCCCCACTAGGGGCAGTCTGACACCCCACACCTCACAGGGTGGAGTACACCCCTGAGAGGAAGCTTCCAAAGCAAGAATCAGACAGGTGCACTCGCTGTTCAGCAATATTCTGTCTTCTGCAACCTCTGCTGCTGATACCCAGGCAAACAGGGTCTGGAGTGGACCTCAAGCAATCTCCAACAGACCTATAGCTGAGGGTCCTGACTGTCAGAAGGAAAACTATCAAACAGGAAGGTCACCTATACCAAAACCCCATCAGTACATCACCATCATCAAAGACCAGAGACAGATAAAACCACAAACATGGGGAAAAAGCAGGGCAGAACAGCTGGAAATTCAAAAAATAAGAGCGCATCTCCTCCTGCAAAGGAGCACAGCCCATCGCCAGCAACGGATCAAAGCTGGTCAGAGAATGATTTTGATGAGATGAGAGAAGAAGGCTTCAGTCCATCAAACCTCTCAGAGCTAAAGGAGGAATTACGTACCCAGCGCAAAGAAACTAAAAATCTTGAAAAAAGAGTGGAAGAATTGACAGCTAGACTAATTAATGCAGAGAAGGTCATAAACGAAATGACAGAGATGAAAACCATGACACGAGAAATACGTGACAATTGCACAAGCTTCAGTAACCGACTCGATCAACTGGAAGAAAGAGTATCAGCGATGGAGGATCAAATGAATGAAATGAAGCGAGAAGAGAAACCAAAAGAAAAAAGAAGAAAAAGAAATGAACAAAGCCTGCAAGAAGTATGGGAATATGTAAAAAGACCAAATCTACGTCTGATTGGGGTGCCTGAAAGTGAGGGGGAAAATGGAACCAAATTGGAAAACGCTCTACAGGATATCATCCAGGAGAACTTCCCCAACCTAGCAGGCCAGGCCAACATTCAAATTCAGGAAATACAGAGAACGCCACAAAGATACTCCTCCAGAAGAGCAACTCCAAGACACATAATTGCCAGATTCACCAAAGTTGAAATGAAGGAAAAAATCTTAAGGGCAGCCAGAGAGAAAGGTGGGGTTACCCACAAAGGGAAGCCCATCAGACTGACAGCAGATCTCTCGGCAGAAACTCTACAAGCCAGAAGAGAGTGGGGGCCAATATTCAACGTTCTTAAAGAAAAGAATTTTAAACCCAGAATTTCATATCCAGACAAACTAAGTTTCATAAGTGAAGGAGAAATAAAATCCTTTACAGATAAGCAAATGCTTAGAGATTTTGTCACCACCAGGCCTGCCTTACAAGAGACCCTGAAGGAAGCCCTAAACATGGAAAGGAACAAC
>NC_045444.1:44167234-44176060 GCF_002776525.5 Piliocolobus tephrosceles
AAAAAAAAAAAAAATTAGATGGATGGATAGCTAGAATAACCAGTATAGAGAAGTCCTTAAATTACCTGATGGAGCTGAAAACCATGGCACAAGAACTATGTGATGAATGCACAAGCTTCAGTAGCCGATTTGATCAACTGGAAGAAAGGGTATCAGTGATTGAAGATCAAATGAATGAAATGAAGTGAGAAGAGAAGTTTACAGAAAAAAAGAGTAAAAGGAAACAAACAAAGCCTCCAAGAAATATGGGACTATGTGAAAAGACCAAATCTACATCTGATTGGTGTACCTGAAAGTGACAGGGAAAATGGAACCAAGTTGGACAACACTTTTCAGGATACTCTCCAGGAGAATTTCCCCAACCTAGCAAGGCAGGCCAACATTCAAATTCAGGAAATACAGAGCATGCCACAAAGATACTCCTTGAGAAAGGCAACTCCAAGACACATAATTGTCAGATTCACCAAAGTTGAAAAAATGTTAAGGGCAGACAGAAAAAGGTCGGGTTACCCACAAAGGGAAGCCTATCAGACTAAGAGTAGATCTCTCGGCAGAAACTCTACAAGCCAGAAGACAGTAGGGGCCAATATTCAACATCCTTGAAGAAAAGTATTTTCAACCCAGAATTTCATATCCAGCCAAACTAAGCTTCATAAGTGAAGGAGAAATAAAATCCTTTATAGACAAGCAAATGCTGAGAGATTCTGTCACCACCAGGCCTCCCTTACAAGAGCTCCTGAAGGACGCACTAAACATGGAAAGGAACAACCGTTACCAGACACTGCAAAAACATGCCAAATTGTAAAGACCATCAATGCTAAGAAGAAACTGCATCAACTAATGAGCAAAATGACCAGCTAACATCATAATGACAGGATCAAATTCACACAACAATATTAACCTTAAATGTAAACGGGGTAAATGCTCCAATGAAAAGACACAGACTGGCAAATTGGATAAAGAATCAAGACCCATCAGTGTGCTACATTCAGAAGACCCATCTCACATGCAGAAACACACATAAGCTCAAAATAAAGGGATGGAGGAAGATCTACCAAGCAAATGGAAAACAAAAAAAGCAGGGGTTGCAATCCTAGTCTGTGATAAAACAGACGTTAAACCAACAAAGATCAAAAGAGACAAAGAAGGCCATCACATAATGGTAAAGGGATCAATTCAACAAGAAGAGCTAAGTATCCTAAATATATATGCACGCAATACAGGAGCACCCAGATTCATAAAGCAAGTCCTTAGAGACTGACAAAGAGACCTAGACTCCCATACAATAATAATGGGAGACTTTAACACCCCACTGTCAACATTAGACAGATCAATGAGATAGAAACTTAACAAGGATATCCAGGAATTGAACTCAGCTTCACACCAAGCAGACCTAATAGACATCTACAGAACTCTCCACCCCAAATCAACAGAATATACATTCTTCTTAGCACCACATCACACTCATTCCAAAATTGACCACATAGTTGGAAGTAAAGCACTCCTCAGCAAATGTAAAAGAACAGAAATTATAACAAACTGTCTCTCAGACCACAGTGCAATCAAACTAGAACTCAGGATTAAGAAACTCACTCAAAACCGCTCGACTACATGGAAACTGAACAACTTGCTCCTCAATGACTACTGGGTACATAACAAAATGAAGTCAGAAATAAAGATGTTCTTTGAAACCAATGAGAACAAAGATACAACATACCAGAATCTCTGGGACACATTTAAAGCAGTGTGTAGAGGGAAATTTATAGCACTAAATGCCCACAAGATAAAGTAGGAAAGATCTAAAATTGACACCCTAACATCACAATTAAACTAACTAGAGAAGCAAGAGCAAACACATTCAAAAGCTAGCAGAAGGCAAGAAATAATTAAGATCAGAGCAGAACTGAAGGAGATAGAGACACAAAAAAAACCTTTCAAAAAACAATGAATCCAGGAGCTGGGTTTTGAAAAGATCAACAAAATTGATAGACCACTAGCAAGACTAATAAAGAAGAAAAGAGAGGAGAATCAAATAGACACAATAAAAATGATAAAGGGGTTATCACCACTGATCCACAGAAATATAAACTACCATCAGAGAATACTATAAACACCTCTATGCAAATAAACTAGAAAATCTAGAAGAAATGCATAAATTCCTGGACACATACACCCTCCCAAGTCTAAACCAGGAAGAAGTTGAATGCCTGAATAGGCCAATAAAAGGCTCTGAAATTGAGACAATAATTAATAGCCTACCAACCAAAAAAAGTCCATGACCAGACGGATTCACAGCCAAATTCTACCAGAGGTACAAGGAGGAGCTGGTACCATTCCTTCTGAAACTATTCCACTCGATAGAAAAAGAGGGAGTCCTCCCTAATTCATTTTATGAGGCCAGCATCATCCTGATACCAAAGCCTGGCAGAGATACACACACAAAAAGAGAAATTTAGACCAATATCCCTGATGAATATTGATGCAAAAATTCTCAATAAAATACTGGCAAACCAAATCCAGCAGCACATCGCAAAGCTTATCCACCATGATCAAGAGGGCTTCATCCCTGGGATGCAAGACTGGTTCAACGTACACAAATCAATAAACGTAATCCATTACATAAACAGAACCAAAGACAAAAACCACATGATTATCTCAATAGATGCAGAAAAAGCCTTCAATAAAATTCAACAACCCTTCATGCTAACAACTCTCAATAAGTTAGGTATTAATGGGACATATCTCAAAATAATAAGAGCTATTTATGACAAACCCACAGCCAATATCATACTGAATGGGCAAAAACTGGGAGCATTCCCTTTGAAAACTGCCACAAGACAGGGATGCCCTCTCTCACCACTCCTATTCAACATAGTGTTGGAAGTTCTGGCCAGGGCAGTCAGGCAGGAGAAAGAAATAAATTAGGTATTCAATTAGGAAAAGAGGAAGTCAAATTGTCCCGGTTTGCAGATGACATGATTGTATATTTAGAAAACCCCATCGTCTTAGCCCAAAATCTCCTTAAGCTGATATGCAACTTCAGCAAAGTCTCAGGATACAAAATCTATGTGGAAAAAATCACAGACATTCCTATACACTAATAAGAGACAAACAGAGAGCCAAATCATGAGTGAACTCCCGTTCAAAATTGCTTCAAATAGAAAAAATACCTAGGAATCCAACTTTCAAGGGATGTGCAGGGCCTCTTCAAGGAAAACTACAAACCACTGCTCAACAAAATAAAAGAGGACACAAACAAGTGGAAGAACATTCCATGCTCATGAATAGGAAGAATCAATATAGTGAAAACGGCCATACTGCTCAAGGTAATTTATAGATTCAATGCCATCCCCATCAAGCTACCAATGACTTTCTTCACAGAATTGGAAAAAACTCCTTTAAAGTTCACATGGAACCAAAAAAAACCCCGCATTGCCAAGACAATCCTAAGCCAAAAGAACATAGCTGGAGGCATCATGCTACCTGACTTCAAACTATACTACAAGGCTACAGTAACCAAAACAGCATGGTACTGGTACCAAAACAGACATATAGATCAATGGAACAGAACAGAGCCCTCAAAAATAATACCACACATCTACAGCCATCTGATCTTTGACAAACCTGACAAAAACAAGAAATGGGGAAAGGATTCCCTATTTAATAAATGGTACTGGGAAAACTGGCTAGCCATATGTAGAAAGCCGAAACTAGATCCCTTCCTTACACCTTATAAAAAAATTAATTCAAGATGGATTAAAGACTTAAATGTTAGACTGAAAACAATAAAAACCCTAGAAGAAAACCTAGGCAATACCATTCAGGACATAGGCATGGGCAAGGACTTCATGTCTAAAACACCAAAAGCAATGGCAACAAAAGCCAAAATTGACAAATGGGATCTAATTAAACTAAACAGCTTGTACACATCAAAGAAACTACCATCAGAGTGAACAGGCAACCTACAGAATGGGAGAAAAGTTTTGTAATGTACCCGTCTGACAAAGGGCTAATATCCAGAGTCTACAAAGAACTTAAACAAATTTACAAGAAAAAAAATCAAACAACCCCATCAAAAAGTGGGCAAAGGATATGAACAGACACTTCTCAAAATAAGACATTTATGCACCCAACAGACACATGAAAAAATGCTCATCATCACTGGGCATCAGAGAAATGCAAATCAAAACCACAATGAGATACCATCTCACACCAGTCAGAATGGTGATCATTAAAAAATCGGGAAAAAACAGGTGCTGGAGAGGATATGGAGAAATAGGGACACTTTTACACTGTTGCTGGGACTATAAACTAGTTCAACCATTGTGGAAGACAGTGTGGTGATTCCTCAAGGATCTAGAACTAGAAATATCATTTGACCCAGCCATCCCATTACTGGGTATATACCCAAAGGATTATAAATCATGCTGCTATAAAGACTCAAGCACACGTATGTTTATTGCAGCACTATTCACAATAGCAAAGACTTGGAACCAACCCAAATGTCCATTAGTGACAGACTGGATTAAGAAAATGTGGCACATATACACCATGGAATACTATGCAGCCATAAAAAAGGATGAGTTCATGTCCTTTGTAGGGACATGGATGAAGCTGGTAACCATCATTCTCAGCAAACTATCACAAGGACAGAAAACCAAACACCACATGTTCTCACTCATAGGTGGGAATTGAACAATGAAAACACTTTGACACAGGGAGGGGAACGTCACACACCGGGGTCTGTCATAGGGTGGGGGGAGCGGGGAGGGATAGCATTAGGAGATATACCTAATGTAAATGATGAGTTAATGGGTATGGCACACCAACATGGCACACGTATATATATGTAACAAACCTGCATGTTGTGCACGTGTACCCTAGCACTTAAAGTAAAATAATGTAAGAAAAGGGAAAAATCCTGCCAAAGGGTTTTTCAGGTGGATTGAGCCCAGATACTTCTGTAAAACAAATTAAAGAATATATTGGAGGCTTTGCAAAGTTTGAAAATATTGAAATTCCCATGGATACAAAAACAAATGAAGAAGAAGATTTTGTTTTCTCACATATACAGATGAAGAGCCAGTAAAGAAATGGTTAGACAGCAGATTATTATCAAATTGGTTCTGGGAAGTGTGAAATCAAAGGTGCACAATCCAAAGAGGTATGGAAGCTGCAACACCAAAACAAAAAGGAAGAACAGGTGCTGCAACCAGTGAATAAGGGAGCCCTAGGGGGTCGTGACCAAGGTCAGGACATAACTGGAATCAATGATCAAGTGACTACTATGATCTTGGATATGGGAATTACAATAGTGCCTATGGAGTGATCAAAACTGTAGTGGCTATGGCAGATATGATCAAGCTGGGTATAACTATAGGAACCATGACTATGCACAGGTGTATGCAGACTATAGTGGCCAAAAGAGCACTTATTGCAAGGCATCTCCAGGGGGTGGCAATCACCAAAACAGTTATCAGTCATACTAAAGGAGGACATTGGAGAAAACAGGAGGAGATGCTAAAATAACCCATCTTGCAGGATGACATTGAAGATTGGTCTTTTGTTGATCTAAGATGATTATTTTGTAGAAGACTTTCTAGTGTACAAGACACAATTGTGTGCAACTGTATATAGCTGCCAATTCATGTTCTTTGTTTTTACTTTGTTCTTTGCTATTTATGTTATGACTCAATGTGGATTTGTGTTTACACACATTTTATTTGTATGATTTTATATTAAACCTCAAATAAATGCTTCCTTATATGATTATTTTTCTGTGTCAGGTACTGCATCGCTCCATAAAAATATAATTTTAAATAAGCAATAATTAAGGCACAGTTTGTTTTGCAGGGAGAAGTGATCCATAGGGAGAAACTGTGGTCCTTGATAAATAGCCAGCCACAGTGTCACCCTGTTTCCCAATATGTAGCTATATTCCATGCTCTTAAGGCTTTATCTCTCTGTTAACTGAAGCTTCCACCACATCTTCGGATGATGTTCTTTCCCCTCTGGATATCTGACGACACTTTCCTGAGACAAAGTCACAGTGTTGTGATCACTGGAAGCTTTCTAGTAGACAATTTGTCCTCTGGATTGTAACATAATGATTGTTAGTAGCTTCGTTTGCTTTGTTCTTGTCTCTGGAAAGCCATTTTTGAATTGCTAATTACTTCTTTGAATTGCTATATGCAATTATAATCATAACACCATGATGTTAATTCTCTTAGTAAAAATCCCAATAAATATAGAAAAGAACACTGTAAAACTGTGGTAGGAGCTATAAAGTATTGAAAGTAATTATAACACAAGGAATTTCACAGATAGGTATGAGATTATCCATTCAAGTATGATCAAAAGTTCAATTAAAATTTGAAGTAGTGGCAGAGTAACTAATTTAGTTATATTCTGTTAGTGTTATGTCACAGCCATCACAACACCGAACAAAATATTTTCTATTTGGGCATTCTGAGGAAGTTGTATTACAGTTAACTGCAAATGCCATGTGAGTTTAGAAAAAGTCATGATAGTAAATATCATTTTAATGTAGTTAGTGAATAAATTCGAGTAGGTAAGCATTTGTATATTCAGACGTTGGAAGGAATAGTGGAAAAGGTAAGTCTGAGGTATGTTAATGTTGATCCAAGTGTGCCTGACTCGTGTCATTACAGTAGATTTTCCTGGTGCACTGAAAAGAAATAATTTCATTTCTAGGTTTTAGAGGACCTGCGTAAACACAAACTTTGAATTTTGCATTCAGTATAGTTAATTGGATTTAAGGATGTTTGTCTCCAGCTTAACTACTGGGATTGGCACACGTGTTCACATGTAGAGTAGTTAATCTTGTGCAACCAATTTAAGTTTTTTATGCTTATGAACTTGCCTTTAAAAAAAAATTTAGTGCCTACAACTTTATTTGTTCCAGTGATATTTGTACTTGTCGGGCTATCAAGTTATGATGCTCTTGGCCATTTTTGCTTCTGTTTTTCTATTTCACCTTATACCTAGGATAAGTACCAGTGTTGGCTATTGCAAGGGACTCTGCTTATTCTTTCAACATGCAACTTTAGGGACTAGGAGGGAGTTCATTTTGTGTTGTCAGTAGGTACAGTATCTAGGGCAGTGAATCCTGTAAGTTCAAATGTATAATTAAGTGAAAAGTTGACCTTGAGATTGTCCTTTTCTCTGACCAAAAATGAATAAAGGCTTTTGAAATACATAAAAATAAAAAAGAAATAATAATTTGACCTCACAGTGAGAGTTTATCTAAAATTGTCTATACTATAATTTCAATAAAATATAAACCTCATTTTAAAGGCCATAAATAGACATTCAGAACAGATGAAATGATGATGCACATTAGGCAACAATTCACAAAGTGTTCAACAAATTTTCATTTATGACTTATTATGTTCCTGATTCTATAAAAGTAAATGGAAACCATTGAGTAATTCATTCACTTATCCATTCAAAAATATTTATGTAGGGCCCAGTGCTGAGGATATGGATCTTATTTTCACTGGGGGACAAAGTGGCAGTGACATAATCAGTTTTATACAATTATAAACAGAGTGTGTATTTAAAGGGAAAAAGGGGTTTTCTTGAAGACGTGGCAAAGCTAGAATCTATAGATATTATAAATGGGAGTTAACCTGGAGGAGAGTGTGATTTAAAGGTGGGAAAAAATATCTCAAACAGAACTGCATATGCTGAGATCCTATGGCAAGAAGGTAACAGGGGACCAGGAGTAGTGGCTCATACCTATAATCCCAACAGTTTGGGGGACTGAGGCGGGAGGAGTGCTTGAGCTCAGGAGTTTGAGACCAGTCTGGGCAACATGGCAAGACCCTGTCTCTCAAAATATACAAAAATTAGCTGGGTGTGGTAGCACATGCCTATAATCTTAGCTACCTGGGAGGCTGAGGTAGGAGGATAGCTTGAGCCCAAGAGGTTGAGGTTGCAATGAACAATCATCACACCACTGCACTGTAGCCTAGGTGGCAGGGTGAGACTTTATTTAAAAAAAAAAGAAGGAAGTGGGGCATTTTCCAAAAACTGAAAGAAGCCAGTTGGTTGGGGAGCACAGTCAAGATCACTGTGGTAGAGAAGAAGCAGGAGAGGTAGACAGTGGCCAAAACACAGAGAGTCCTTTAGGCTTTATTTAGGATTAGAGTCTTTATCCTAAAATCAGTAAGAATCTATGGAGGAGAATTAAGGAAGGGGCTGACATGCTCAGATCTGATCTTTGGAAGGTCACTTCAGCCTGGGGTATTGAGAGCAGATTTGAGTGGAGGATTAGAGGAGATATACAGAGGCCACTTAGGAGACTGTTACAGTAGATCAGATGAAACATGATATGTAGCTTAAACTAATTCAGTGGCAATGATGAGAAGTAAATAGGGTCAAAAGACTTAAGAGGTAAAACTACAGTACTTGCTGATGGAGAGAATATACAAGGAGGTAGGGTCAGGGATTGCAGCGGAATAAGGAAAAGGAAACTGTCCAAGATCTCTTCCTCATGTCTTAACAGCACAACTAGATGGGATGGAGGAATAATTCACTGAAATATGAAACACTGGAAAAGGGCCAGATTTGGAGGCAGGTGTCAGGGAAGGTGAGAAGATAGCAATTTCATTAACTTGACTTTGAGTTGCCTTAGAGATGTCAAAGCAGGCAGGAGGGTTTAGAGCATGTAAGAGAGGGCTAGGCTGGAAACAGAAGTTTGAAAGTCCTTGATGATCTTTAATGTGATAGGCAAGATTTCCTAGAAAGAGAATGAATAGATAGATAGATAGATAGATAGATAGATAGATAGATAGATAGATA
>NC_045444.1:44176070-44239541 GCF_002776525.5 Piliocolobus tephrosceles
ATAGATAGATAGATAGATAGATAGATAGATAGATAGATAGATAGATAGACAGACAGACAGACAGGAGTACTTAGAACTAAGCCTTGAAAAATTCCAAGATATAATGCTAAGGTAAAGGATGATGAGGTAAAAAGGAATCTTAAAAGAAATAGCAAGAGAAAAAGGAGAAAAATCAGATTAGTATGATATTCTAGAAACTAGTAGAAGAGAAACTTTCAAGAAAGAAGGAGCCAACATATCCAATGCAGAAGTGCATACATAAACAAAAATGTAAATTGTTACAATTTTTTCTAAGGGATTAAGATAGTAATAACAAAATTAAGAATACAAACCAGACATCTGCTTCTGGCTATAATGCAGTATCAAAGAACAGACTTACCCTTCCACTGTAAACAACTAGAAAACTGGAGAAAATATATAAAATCCATGTTTTCACAAATTGGATAACATGCAAAACATGTCTGTGATCACTGAAGAAAATGAAACAAGTTGGGTGGAACTCATGATTGCCATAGCTTTCTGACTGGAGGTATACTTCAGGCCATACAACAGGGAGGGCATTCTCAAGCATTAGTAAGCTTCAGGAAACAGAGATCAGCACTCAGGGAAGGGAAGGCCTCTGGAAGTTGTGAAGCAGAGTTATAAAAAAGAGGGAGCTATGCACAAAATCAGTTCATAAATCTGCATGTAGCTCTTCTTGAGTCTTTGCTGAATACTGAGAGGTGTGTGCAGAGAGGAAAGTAGTACAAATCCCAACAAAAATGGAACAGGAAGATAAAACGCAAGCAGTTATTTGAGTTCACACAGGGATGAAGATGTTTGACCTCTTACTAGTTAAGGTGGAAAGTCTTTGTGAATCACCCCAGTCATTCACAGGAGAGACCTCAGGAGCCTTAGTAGAAAAACTAAAATTTGTTACAGTAAAGGCTACTCCACACACATTCTACCAAAGCTTAAAAACAAGCCTCAGCCTCATCCATGAGTCTTAACTGCCTGCCAAAACAAGGCCCAAAACTATTTTTTTTAAAAAAGACAGAAAAATCAGGCATTCAACAATATTGACATTTACAATATCCTGTATCCACTCAAAAAACACTAGAAGCACCAGGAATCAGATAAAAAAGTTGATTAATGAACAAAATAAAAATCCATAAATAGCGATGGGTACAAATATACAATTAAACAGAAGAAATAAGATTTGGTATTCTACAGATCTGTAGGGTGACTACAGTTAATATTAATTTATTGTACATTTTGAAATAACTTGGAGAGAATAATTCAAATGTTCATAACATAAAGATAAATATTTAAGGTGATATATATCCCAATTACCCTGCTTTGATTATATGAATGTATCAAATTATCACAAGTACCCTGAAAAATACGTTTCTACTATGTATCAATTTTTAAAAGCACAAAAAAATCCAGTAAATAAAAGATAGAGAAATGGCAAAAATGATAGAATTAGTATGAAAGAACTTGAAAACAGATCTAATAAGTGTTATAAGTATGCTACAGGGCTTAAAAGAAAACATAAACATAAGGAAAAAAGAGAGACAAAATTTCTAGAGCTGAAAAAATATAATATGTAAAATGAAAATGTCATTGGATGGAATTAACAGCAAATTGCATACTGCAGAAGAAAAAAAATCAATGAACTTAAAGATACAACAATAGAAATTATCTAAAATGAAACACAAGAGTGAAAAAAGACCAAAAAATTAACAGAACCTCCATGATATATCAGGTAATACCAAGAATACTAATATACATGTAAGTGGAGTGCTAGAAGAAAGGAGAGGGAATGAAGAAAAATATTTTAAAAAATAAAAGTCAAAATGTTTTCAAATCTGAAAAAAAAGATAAAATCACAGATTGAAGAATACCAATGAACCACAAACCAAGAATTACAAGCCTTAATAAAACTATTCAAAGGCATTCAATAATCAAATTGTTAAAAAAAAAAAAAAAAAAAACTGTCATAAAAAATCTTAAAAGCAGCCAGTGGTGGGGTCAAGAATGGAGACATTATATATAGAAAAACACAGAGAAGAATGATCACAGACTTTACAGATAAGAATGATCACTCTAAGAAACCATACAAGTCAAAACAAATGACAGAACATCTGCAAAGTGCTGAAAAAAAGTTTGTTTTTTTTAAAAAAAAAAAAAAACAAAAACCTGTCAATTTATAATCCTACACACTCTATGAAAATATCTTTGAAGAATAAAGACAAAACAAAAATTTTTTCAGGCAAATAAAAGTGAAGAGATTTTTTTTTTTTTTTTTTTTTTTGAGACGGAGTCTCCTCTGTCGCCCAGGCTGGAGTGCAGTGGCCGGATCTTGGCTCACTGCAAGCTCCGCCTCCCGGGTTTACGCCATTCTCCTGCCTCAGCCTCCCGAGTAGCTGGGACTACAGGCGCCCGCCACCTCGCCCGGCTAGTTTTTTTGTATTTTTTTTTAGTAGAGACGGGGTTTCACCGTGTTAGCCAGGATGGTCTCTATCTCCTGACCTCGTGATCCGCCTGTCTTGGCCTCCCAAAGTGCTGGGATTACAGACTTGAGCCACCGTGCCCGGCCAGTGAAGAGATTTTTAGCTGCCCAAAAAGGATTATTAAAGAAAGACCTGCACCGTAAGAATTATTAAAGAAAGGCCAATCACAGTGACTCACGACTATAATCCCAGCACTTCAGGTAGCTCAAGGTGGTCAGATCACTTGAGTTCAGGGGTTTGAAACCAGCCTGGCCAACATGGCCAAACCCTGTCTACCAAAAATATAAAAAATTAGCCGGGTTTGATGGTGTGTGCCTGTAATCTCAGCTATCTGTGTGGCTGAGGCACCAGGATCGCTTGAACCTGGGAGGTGGAGGTTGCAGCGAGTCAAGATTGTGCCACTGCACTCCAGCCTGGGCAACAGAGCAAGAAAGAAAAATGATAACAGATGGAAAATATATGTAGCAGTGTTCACTGCATATATAGAGATGAAAAAGAAATTATAACAATGGCAAATTATAGAAGAAGGGAAATGGAAATATCGTGTGTTAAGGGTTTTATATAATGAACAGACTGATAAAACATAATTTAAGATATACTGTAATGAGCTAACCTACAAATTCTAGAGGAACCACTAAAAATTATAACTAATAATCTCATAGTACAGATAAAGTAGAATAAAACATAATAAAAAGGGAGCAGAAAAAGGCCAAGAAAATAAAAATATAATAGATGGTGCAAGTGAAAAAAAAACAGCAAGATGGTAGGCTTACATTCAACCATATTTTTAAGTGTATTAAAGGTAAATGACATAAATACTATAATTAAAAGGCAGAGATTGTCAAACTTGATAAAAACAAGAAAAACAATATGGTATTTACAAAAAGCCCACTTTAAATACAAACAAAAGTATAGGTAAAAAATACAAGAACAGCAAAAGATATACCATGAAAACACTATACTATAAACAACTTTATGCCACAAAATTCAACAATGTACATGAAATGTCCAAATTCCTAAATGACACAAATTACCAAAAATAACTCCAGAAGAACAGCAAATCTGAATTCCTTATATCTATTAACTCAATTACATTATTAAAAACTTCCTCAAAGAGAAAATTCCAGATCTAGACCATTTGACTGATAACTTTCATCAATCTTCTGAGGAATAAATAATTATCAATCCCATACAAACTCTTTCAGAAATTAAAGGAGAAAAGAATACACCCCAAATCTTTTTATAATGTTGGTATTTGCATGATATCAAAGCCAAAAAATAAATTATAGGAAAAGAGGTCAGGCGCGATGGCTCAAGCCGGTAATCCTAGCATTTTGGAAGGCCAAGGTGGGTGGGTCATCTGAGGTTAGGAGTTCGAGACCAGCCTGGCCAACATGGTGAACATGTGCATGATGTGATGCCTCACATCATACACAAAAATTAACACAGGTAAAATTATAGGTTGGGTGCAATGGCTCACACCTATAATCCCAGCACTTTGGGAGGCCAAGGTGGGTGGATTGCTTGAGATCAGGAGTTTGAGACCAGCATGGGTAATATGGCAAAACCTCACCTCCACAAAAAATAAAACATATATATAAAATGGGTGTGGTGGCCCACACCTGTAGTCCCAGCTACTCAGGAGGCTGAGGCAGGAGGACTGTTTAGGCCTAGGAAGTCAAGGCTGCAGTGAGCTGAGATCAAACCACTGTACTATAGCCTGGGCAACAGAGTAAGACCTTGATTCAAATATACATATATAACACAAATGAAAGAAAAACAATATAGTGGACTTTATCAAATTTAAAACTTTTGTTATAAAAACTGTTCAGAAACCTAAGTTGTAAACAAAATACTAGGAGAAAACATCTATGGTACAGATATCTGACAAAGCACTTGTATCCAAATACATAATGAATTTTTAAAATCTCAATAGTAAGACAACCTAATTTTAGAAAGGGTAGATTATTTGAACATATTCTTCACAATGGAAGACATACTAATGCTCAATAAGCATATTAAAAAATGTTCAACATCCTTAGTCATCAGGAAAATGCAAATTTAAATTACAATAAGATGCCACTACACACACATTACAATGGACAACATTTATTATTATTACTTTTTTAGACAAGGTATTTCTCTGTCGTGCAGGCTGGAGTGCAGTGGTGCAATTATGGCTCACTATAGCCTCCACCTCCTGGGATCAAGCATCTTCCTACCTCACCTCCTGAGTAGCTAGGACCACAGGCACATGCCACCATACCCAGCTTTTTTTTTTTACTACTATTACTTTTAGTAGAGATGTCTCACTATGTTGCCCTGGCTGGTCTTGAACTCCTGGGCTCAAGAGTTCTTCCTGCCTCAGCCTCCAAAAGTGCTGAGATTACAGGTGTGAGGCACAGCACCCGGCCTAAAATTTAAATGTTGATAATATCAAGTGTGGACAAGAAAGTAGAGTAACTGAAATGTTACACATTGCTGGCAGGAGTGTAAAATGGTATAGCCATTTTGGAAAACTGTTTGGCAGTTTCTTAACTGTTAAGTAGCTAAATATAAACTTATTCTGGGACCCAGCAATCTCAAGCGAAACAACGTACACCTCCACAAAAAACTGTACATAAATATACATACATTACTCATCATAATCAAAAACTGAAACAACTCAAATGTCCATCAACAGGCAGATGAATAAAGAAATAAATATATGCATAATAGTCCCCCCTTATCCTCGGGAGATGCATTCAAGACCCCCCAGTGGATGCCTGAAACCTTGAATAGTACCAAACCCGGTATATGCTATTTTTTCTTATACTTACATACCTATGATAAAGTTTAATTTATAAATTAGGCACTGTTAAAGATTAACAAAATAACCAATAATAAAATAGAATGTTTATAGTAACACTGCACTTCAGCCTGGGTGACACAGTGAGACCCTGTCTCTTAAAAAAAGGAAAAAGAAGCCAGGCACGGTTGCTCACGCCTGTAATCCCAGCACTTTGGGAGGCCAAGGTAGGTGGATCACGAGGTCAGGAGATTGAGACCATCCTGGCTAACATGGTGAAACTCCATCTCTACTAAAAATACAAAAAATTAGCTGGGCATGGTGGCGGGCACCTGTAGTCCCAGCTACTCGGGAGGCTGAGGCAGGAGGATGGTGTGAACCCAGGAGGCGGAGTTTGCAGTGAGCCAAGATTTTGCCACTGCACTCCAGCCTGGGCAACAGAGCTAGACTCTGTCTCAAAAAAAAGAAAGAAAAAAGAAAGAAAAAGTACCATACTTGACAATGACAATTACCCCCCCCCCCCCCCCGTATAGGCTATATAAACAAATAGACCAGCAATTTCAGGGAAAGATAGCTTGAAAGAGAATCTGCACTACTATTATAATACTGGAGTGAGTGGATTACGCTACAGTCCCAGGTTTGGACAAACTAGAGAGATTTCAACATCTCTTCTTCTGAGCCTTTGGAAAAATGGAATTTTTATTTCTAGGACTGTCAATTCACCAAAATGAACTATAGAACCCTAAATGAGGCCGGGCGCGGTGGCTCAAGCCTGTAATCCCAGCACTTTGGGAGGCCGAGACGGGCGGATCACGAGGTCAGGAGATCGAGACCATCCTGGCTAACACGGTGAAACCCCGTCTCTACTAAAAATACAAAAAACTAGCCGGGCGAGGTGGCGGGCGCCTGTAGTCCCAGCTACTCCGGAGGCTGAGGCAGGAGAATGGCGTAAACCCGGGAGGCCGAGCTTGCAGTGAGCTGAGATCTGGCCACTGCACTCCAGCTCGGGCGACAGAGCAAGACTCCGTCTCAAAAAGAAAAAAAAAAAAAAAAAAAAAAAGAACCCTAAATGAACAATATGCAAGACACAAAATCAAGATATCTTCTGAATGAATTGTATTTAAAATAATATTTTATAACTAAATATCACACCAAAAATTTTAAAGTAAATCAGAAGTATCTAATTAAAAGTTTACAAAGTAAGTACAGAATGTAGTTGCCTTATACATACAGAAAGGTCTACTGATTTCTGACATGACCATGCAATATGATTATTTTCCTCTTAGTAACATATTTGAAATAAAAAATATGCTGAAGATGTTTTATTAAAAGGCCAAATTCTTTGCTATGTGACATCCTATGGCTCAGGAATTTTAATTCTTTCTTTTATTGACATTTCTTTTTGAATTTCAAACACAGTATTTATGATCTGAAAAGGTACATGTACTAATTGGCCTTTTGTCAATATTGTTTAGTATTATTTTATTTCCACCTTAGAAGAGTAAGAGGAAAAGTTAAATAGTGATTGATTTATCCAGATTTAATTTTAATATCTTCCATGTTCATCAAGAATGTGCAATATTATAATTTTCTAACTACCATAGAATTTTAACATTTTACCAGCAAAAATCTTTTTACGTGCCTTCTTTTCATATGACATATTTGTCATGCTCACTCTACAGAACATTTGGCATAATGGTACTTCTTAATCAAAATGGATAAATACCCTCTTATTTTAAAAATCTACATACTTAGATATTGAGGTGGAAAGTATGTTTTACACCCAAACTAGAATCCTGTTATTGGATTTGGCTGCCTTTTTCGTATAAAAAGACCTGCTGTATTTAAAATTTTTGCTTTGATAGAGAATAGAAAAAGAGCTCTGTTATAAAAAAACAAAGGCTTTTTAAAAGTAGTATTGAAAATAAATAATTGGCTTTTGTTCATTAGAGGCTAAATCTATTTTGTGGTTTGAAAGAGCTAAGAACAGATTGCTTCCCTCAGATTCTTAGCAAAGAAATGTTTTTGTCAATTAACATTCTTTGCTAAGAACAGTTTTTCCAGTGCTGTTTTTCAAATGGAATAATATTATAAATAGGCCTGTCCAAAGGACAATTCTTGGGCTTTTTTCTAAGATCTTAACGTCTTAGAGCATAATAATTATGGCATGCCAGTTCAGAAGCATGGTAGAAGACAAAAAATCATGTTTCAAACAGGAAATGTACTGGGAGAAAAAGTTACCATAGGTAGCCTTTCTTTCAAATTAAATAAAAGGAACATCACCCACAAATTATGCCAGTCTTCCTCTTCTCATCAGGCTTTTGCCCAACATTTACATCCCAGGATGATAGCAGGAAAAGAACAGGAAGCAAAGAATTGAGTGCCATTACAAAAGGCCCAGAAACTGTAAGAACACAGCATTCCATTCACCCAGTGTTGTTCCCCTGCTTGAGCTTTATCCTCTCTTCCAGCCTGTGCTGAAGTCACTGCCACTTTATGAGAGTCAGTAGCAATTACTATGTGCCAGACACTATCCTAAGAGTCTTAGCTCTTTTAACTCATTAAATACTCACAACAATGTTTGAGTAACACCATTCTTCTCATTTTGCAAATGGAGAAAGTGTGGTTCAAGATCATTCAGCTGCTGAGTGGACAGACCAGATGCAAACCCAGGCAGTCTGGCTCCAATGCCTGCAAAGGTTTCTATTCTACCCTCTCTCCAGTAAAGGGAGATGACTACAGTTAGTGGCTCCTCAACAGGCATAGAAGATCAGTCACTGTTTATTTATTTTTTTTTTTTTCAGTAAATAGCTGCTCCCTTGTTAAGGTAGGGGTAAGCTCCTAGAATTAGGGACAGGAAGGCAAGATATAAGTAGGAGTAAAGCAGAAAGGCATATCTCAAAAAAAAAAAAAAAAAAAAGAGTCACCCAGGCAGAGTGGCTTACCTCTGTAATCTCAGCACTTTGGGAATCCGGGGTGGGAGGATCTCTTGAGACCAGAAGTTTGATCTCAACCTGGGCAATATAGTGAGACCTCATCTCTACAAATAACAATAATGATAACAAAAATGGCCAAGTGTAGTGGCCTGTGCCTATGGTCCCAGCTACTTAGGAGGCTGAGGTGGCAGGATCACTTGAGCCTGGGAGACCAAGGCTGCAGTCAGCCATGATGGTGCCACTGCACTCCAACCTGGGGACAGAGCAAGTCTGTCTCAAAAAAAAAAAAAAAAAAGAAAGAAAGAAAGAAAAAAAGAAAAAGAAAAAAGTGAAGGCAGAAGAAAAATCTATTCAAACATAGCTTCTGGAAAAATTGAAAACAAACAAGGGGGTGAAAATAGACTTAAGAGCTATAGCAATGTGACAAACATTTTTGGGAAATTTCTTTCAAAATAAAAATAAATCAAAATATAGACTGAGACCATGTAGTATTTCATTTTATACACAAATTAACCTAAGCCAGGAAATATTTCTGCCCAACCGAGTCATTTTACAGATGGGTAAACACAGGCTATAAAGATTGAATGCCCTGCCCAAGACTTGAGGAAGCAGGCAGGACAGGCAAGGCTACAAGCCACCCACACCTCCTGACTTTGAGCTCAGTGCTCTTCCACCAACTCTATTAAACACAATTTATCAGCTTTTAAAACACAAAAGCCATAGTCAATAGGTTGCAATTCAATTTTAAGAACATAAAAAATAATTACAGTGTACCCATATCGAAGGTTAAATACACAATACCTCAGGCTATCACCTTCTCAATAGCCAAATAATATTGTAAAGTAGTAGTTATATAAAGTAGTCATTTTTAAATGTGAGGAGGAGAATTATTGGCATAACTGCACTTTTTTTCTTCCAATATTTTATCCATATAACATTTTTAATATTTACATTATTTTAAACTTGGAAAATTTAGTCATATGCATATACACATATATACAGCAAACATGGTGAAATGACTGAATCTTATTAATTTCTTCTTCTCTATAAGGGAAATCAAAGGGTTGAATAGAAAGGGATTTAAGCTGAGAGTTATTAGGCCAGTATTAACACTGATTTATAATCTCTAAGATTCCTCTAGTCCTAAAATTCTATAATTTTAGAAAGCTCATAATTGAAAAAAACATTGGATTAAAATATTAAATTTAAGTATTTGACTAATGAGATTATGACATACCACCTAAAGAAAATT
This sequence comes from Piliocolobus tephrosceles, assembly GCF_002776525.5. Lineage (NCBI taxonomy): Eukaryota > Metazoa > Chordata > Mammalia > Primates > Cercopithecidae > Piliocolobus > Piliocolobus tephrosceles. The sequence continues at coordinate 44,185,542 of NC_045444.1, forward strand.
ATTTCTAGTGGTTTCAGAAAAGGGAGAAGAGGTTGGGTACAGTGGCTCATGCCTGTAATCCCAGCACTTTGGGAGGCTGAGGTAGGAGGATTGCTTGAGCCTAGGAGCTCAAGACCAGCCTGAGCAACATAGGGAGACCTCATCTCTATGAAAAATAAACACAATTTGCCAGGCATGGTGGCACATGCCTGTGGTCCCAGCCACTCAGGAGAGCTGAGGCAGGAGGATCACTTGAGCTGGGGAGGTTTAGACTGCAGGGAGCTGAGATCTTGCCACTGCACTGCAGCCTGGGTGACAGAGCAAGACCCTGTTTTGAAAAAATAATAATAATAATAAGATTTACAAAAAGTTGATAAAATACTGGTGATTATGTTATCTATGGGTTTACAAATTATGTTAGTTAATAAAGAAATTTTTACCACTCTTAACAAATAGAAATGGGGGAGGGGGGCAAACAGTTAATGTAAAGTAGAAATAAGAAGTTCTTTCCTGATATAAACTCTTAGACACTAAAGCCCTCTGTGTTTATGCACACTAGCATAGGAACACTAGCATACTTATACAAAAAGTTCAGAAGCTTACATAGTTCACACTTTTTTTTAAGTTTAAACGTTAATAATGTTGTAAGAAATAGAGAAGTACATTAAACCTCATTTTCATAGATGTGGGAAAGAGACAATGGAAAAATAAGTGACTTTTCCAAGGCCAAACAGTAAATCATTAAATGCCTATGATTTTAAAAATCAAGTTTTCAACGGACCATAAAAATGAATTAATTCTGTGTGGGCAGATATTTTTCTTTTATCAAATTCTCTACATTATAGGAATTTCCTTGTCTTTCTTCCTATTGTGTTTTTGTTATTTATGTCCTACTTTTACATCATTTAGAAATGTCCAAAGAAGCCTACTCCTCTCAATACCACTGGAGAGTCCATTGACCTTTCTCAGTTTGAATCACAACAATGATCACTGTCACTGATAATCAGTGTATCTGAGATTCAAATTCATTGGAGTTAAATAATTTAAGTGATCTTTAAGACAAAGAAAAAAGCAAAAGAACAAGATTAAAATATAGTCTTTCAAATACTTACTTCTAGTAATTGGGGTAGACAGAAGAGAAAAAACTAAAACGACAACAAAATACACAAAAATGGCAGGGAAATAATGAACATTTTATCTAAAGTTATTCTACTAAAACTTTGAGGTCTCACTCACACATCTCTCTTACTAACACTTTTGAGGATATATTTCCAAATTTACTTATTTTAAATTCTTTAAGTGTAATCGTGTTCTAAATTATGTATATTATAAAGTACAAATACAGAAAATCTATGAGTACAAGAAAAAAGATATATAATATGGACATATGTAGTATAGACAATTCGAATAAATGTTAGTGAAAGTTATGTGATGGACTGTGCTTCACTACTTGAAAATCTTGGTTTAATGGTTGATCATAGAAGAATTCAAACTCTAAGGGCAGTTCACCCCCATACTTGGCTTTAACGAATACAGTCATTAAAATAGACACTGGAAAAAATATGGAAGAAGTACAAAATAGGCTCTATGTAATCAATTACGATGCTCAAATTTCAATTCGTGGGCTGGGCGCTATGGCTTACACCTATAATCCCAACACTTTGGGAGGCCAAAAGGGGAGGATCACTTGAGGCCAGGGGTTTAAGACTAGCCTGGGCAACATAGTGAGACCCCATCTCTACAAAAAAACCTAAAATATAAAAATTAGCCAGGCATGGTGGCACACGTCTGGTAGTCCCAGCTACTCAGGAGGCTGAGACAGGATTGCTTGACCCCAGGAGTCTGAGGCTACAGTAAACTATGGTCACACCACAGCACTCTAGCTTTCTGACAGGGCAAGACCTTGTCTCAAAAAAAAAAAAAAAAAAAAAATCAATTCCATCCACCAATTATGCAAAGATTGTAATTTAGTCTTTTTCTCTAGTGAATTTCTGGCTTCTCTGAGGTCAAACAGTTTTCCTCACAAAGGTTTTTTTTTTTTTTTTTTTTTTTTTTAATGTTTAATAGCTGGGTTCTGATCCACTGAAATGCCATTAGGAATATTTTTAATCATGTTAGAAAATGTTTTCAAATTTATTAAGTCTTCATTTAAGCGAGTTCTAAGATGTGCTTATGTCATTATTCAAAATTTTTTTATTTGTAATAGCTTTATTGGGGTCTAATTTACATTCCATAAAAATATACCCATTAGAACTGTATTATTTTTAATAAATGTATTGTTGTGTAACCATTACCACTAGCCACTTTTAGGACATTAACATCACCAGAAAACATTCAGTCACTTGTATTAAATCCTCCCATCTCAGTCTAAGGTAATCACTGATCTATCTTCTATCTCTATATTTTTTCCCTTTTTGGGAGTTTCATATAAATGGTATCATACAAATGAGGCCTCTTGTCTGCCTTTTTTTCTCTTGGCATAATATTTTGGAGGTTTATCCATACTGTGCCATGTATCAGTAGTTCATTATTTTTAGAGCTGAATAGTATTCAAGTATGCCATGTTTTGTTTTGTCAATCATCAGCTCATAAATATTTAGATTATTTCCAATGTTTTGCTATTATTAACAATATTACTATCGTTCATGTAAAAGTCTCTGTGGACATACATATTTACTTCTATTGAAGTAGGACTGCTGGGTCATACAGTATAAGTTTGTATTTACATATATACCTTTTTTTTAGACTAGGCCTCTCTACATTGCTTGGACTGGCATGCAGTGGCTATTGATAGGTGCAATCCCACTACTGATCAGCACAGGAGTTTTGACCTGCTGTTTCCCACCTGAGCTGCTTCCCCTCTCCTGAGGCAACCTGGTGGTCCCTTCCTCCCAGGAGGTCACCATATTGATGCATAACAGTACAGACACCTGATCAGCATAGTGCACTATCGCCCAGAACTCCTGAACTCCAGGGATCCTCCTGCCTCAGCCACCTGAGTAGCTAGGTCTACATGCATGCAACATTGTGTCTGGCTATGTTTATGTTTTCAAGAAGTTGCTAAATGACTCCAAAAAGTGTGTGTACCATTACACATTTAACAATTTATGAGAGTTGCAGTTTTTTCACATCTTTGTCATCACTGTGTATTGTCAATTTTTGGCTTATATCCATTTAACTGGTAGTGTACTGGTATCATATTGTGGTTGTAATTTGCATTTCCCTAATGATTAATATGTTGAACATCTTTTCATGTGCTTACTAATCATTCATATGCCTTTTTGGTGAAATCTCTATTAAAACATTTTATTTTTAATTGAATTGCTTATCTTATTTTTGACATTTAGCATGCTTTATATATTCTAGATACAAGACCTTTATCAGATATTTGACCTAGGAATTTTTTCACAGGCTGCTATTTGTCTTTTCACTTTCTTACTTGTATCTTTTAGAGAGCAAAACTTTTCATTTTTATAAAATGCGATTTATCAATTTCTTCTTTAATGGATCACAATTTTGGTGTTGTATCTAAGAAACCTTTCCAAAAGCAAGGTTGCAGAGATTTTCTACTGTTTTCAGATATAATTTTAGCTCTTACATGTAGGTCTGTGATATGTATTAATTTTTTTCTACATGGTGTGAGGTAAGAAATTAAGTTCAGTATTTTGCATATGAATATGCAATTATTCCAGTAGTATTTTTTTAAAAAAGCATCCCTTTCACTATTGCTCTGCTTTGTCATCTTTGCTGAAAACCAACTGATTGTAAATATATTAATTCCTGTACCCTCTATTTCATTGATCTAAGTGTCTATCATTATGCCAATATTACATTCTACTATTATAGCTTTACAAGTTTTGAAATTAGTATTGTAATAACTCTTAACCTTTTTTTACAAGATTGTTTTTGATATGTATTTCCATTTTATTTTTATTTTTTTATTTATTGTTGAGATGGGGTCTCATTCTGTTATCCAGGCTGGAGTTCAGTGGTGTGATCACAGCTCACTGCAGCCTTGACTTCCTGGGCTCCAGCCATCCTCCCACCTCAGGCTCTTGAGGAGCTGGGACCACAGGTATGAGCCACCATGCCTGGCTTATTTTTGTATTTTTGGTAGAGATGGGTTTTTGCCATGTTACCCAGGCTAGTCTTCAACTCCTAAGCTCAAGCAATCCACCCCCTCGGCCTCCCAAAGTGCTGGGATTACATGCTTGAGCCACTGCACCCGGCCTGTATTTCCATTTTAAAATTGACTTCTCAAGTCCTATAACAATGCTTGCTAAGATATTGATAGAGATGACATTTAATCTATAGATCAGAGGTCTTATGCTTGTTTTCTAAAATTTATTCTTAAATATTGTCTTCTTTCTCATGTTATTGTAAGTGGAACGGTTTTTTTTTTTTTTTTTCCCTGATATGGAGTCTTGCTCTGTCACCCAGGCTGGAGTACAGTGATACAATCTTGGCTCACTGCAACCTCCGCCTCCCCGGTTCAAGCTATTCTCCAGCCTCAGCCTCCTGAGTAGCTGGGATTACAGGTGCCTGCCACCACACCCGGCTAATTTTTGTATTTTTAGTAGAGACAGTGTTTTACCATGTTGGCCAGGCTGCTCTCGAACTTCTGACCTCGTGATCCGTCCACCTCAGCCTCCCAAAGTGCTGGAATTACAGGCGTGAGCCGCCGCGCCCAGCCACAACTGTCTTTTAAAATTCATTTTCAGATTCCTAGTTCCTAGCATATAAAAATATAACTGACTTCCATATATTGATCTTGTATTTTGTGACCTTGTTAAATTCATTTATTAGATCCTAGTAGGATTTTTTATGTATAAGATCAAGTAATCTGTAAATAAAGATATCTTTAATTTTTCCTTTTCAATCAATATGCCTTTGATTTATTTTTCTTTCCTTGTTACAGTAGCTAGAATCTCCAGTAAAATGTTGACTGAAAGAATTGAGAATGGATATCCTTAATTATTCTCCCATTTAAGTACTAATGAGCTCTGTCCCTTCTTGCCCTCCTTGGTTTCTTTTCTTTTTTTTTTTTTTTCCGAGACAGAGTCTCACTCTGTCGCCCAGGCTGGAGTGCAGTGGCAGGATCTCGGCTCACTGCAGGCCCCACCTCCCAGGTTCAAGCAATTCTCCCTACCTCAGCCTCTTGAGTAGTTGGCACTATAGGCACCCACCACCATGCCAAGCTAATTTTTGTATTTTTAGTAGAGATGACATTTTGCCATGTTGGCCAGGCTGGTCTTGAACTCCTGACCTGAAGTGATCTGCCCACCTTGGCCTCCCAAAGTGCTGGGATTATAGACATGAGCCACCATGCCCGGCCCTCCCTACTTTCTGAGATCAGACATAAGGTATGTTCAAGGTGGCATGGCCATATACTTTATTCTCAAAAGGAAAGCATGGAGTCTTTCACCATAAACATGTTGTTATCTGTTGGTATTCATAGATGCACTTTATCACACTGACGAAGTTCCCTTTGTCATACTGTTAGTATGCTGAGCATTTTACCATGAATAGGTGTTGGATCTTGTCAATTGCTTTTTCTGGCACATATTGTCATCTTCATTTTTTTTTGTATTTTAAAAATTTACTAAGGCCGGGCGCAGTGGCTCAAGCCTGTAATCCCAGCACTTTGGGAGGCCGAGACGGGCGGATCACGAGGTCAGGAGATCAAGACCATCCTGGCTAACACGGTGAAACCCCGTCTCTACTAAAAAATACAAAAGACTAGCCGGGCAAGGTGGCGGGCGCCTGTAGTCCCAGCTAGTTGGGAGGCCGAGGCAGGAGAATGGCGTAAACCCGGGAGGCGGAGCTTGCAGTGAGCTGAGATCCGGCCACTGCACTCCAGCCTGGGCGACAGAGCGAGACTCTGTCTCAAAAAAAAAAAAAAAAAAAAAAAAAAATTACTAAACTGCAGAAAAATGTGGAAGTTCCTGACAAGATGATGTATTAGTAGGTACTGTTGTCTTGCTGTGCTGATCCAACACCAGAGATGTACAGAAAACAACAACAGTGGCCCAGGGATGTAAAGGGCCAGGTATCATGGCTGAAGGACAGAGTGAGGGCAGATATTTTTTGAATGATTTATTTTCTCTCTGCTACTGCTCTAATAAGCTTCTTTCTACCTCTATGAAGCAGACAAAAGAGCTCTGAAGTTAGGGAAATAATGAGGTCATATTTTCTGAGGTTTTATTTTAGAAGAACTTCAGATCTAGCGTTTTACAACAGCCCTCTACTGTGGTGATCATTTGATGACCCAGTGTTAGCACTGAGTAAAGAGCTGCTTTCCAACTGGAGATGATGGATGACTTGCCAGGTGCCCTGCATCTGTCTGACAACCTTCTTTTACTTTGAGTTTTGCACAAAGCTGCTGGCTGTATGGGATCTGTCAGTAATTAGCACACTTTCAACATAGGTCCACTTATGATAAGTGTCACCTTCATTTTGAAGAACAGTTTTGCTACATATAGAATTCTTGATTGACAGGTTTTTTTCTTTCAGCATTTTGAATATATCCTCTTACGACCCTCTGGTATCTTGTTTCTAATGAGAGGTCAGCTGTTAATTTTACTGTGATTCCCTTGTGTAAAATGAGTTATTTTCTTGCTGCCTCAAAATTTTCTTGTTGTTTTTGTCTTTCAGCAGGCTAAGATGTATCTAGTTGTGCCTCTCTTTATGTTTATTCTACTTGGTGTTTGCTGAGTGTCTTTGATGTGTGCTTTAAGATTTTAAACAGATTTGGGAAGTTTTAGGACATTGCTTCTTCAAATATTTTTTCTATACCCTTCCATCCCTCCTTTCCTTCTGGGGCTCCCAGCATAAATTGGTATACTTTGATTCTGTCCCACAAGTCGCAGAAGCTTTGTTCATTTTTCTTCAATCTTTCTTCTATTCTTTAGGTTGGATATTTTCTATTAGTCTGTCTTCAAGTTCACTGATTCCTTGTTCTGCCATCACAAATTTGCTATGGAACCCATATAGCAGATTTTTTAATTGGTGTTATATTTTTCAACTCTAAAATTTTTAGTTTCTTTTTCATCGTTTATATTTCTCTATTTAGAGTCCATATTTGTTTAGTCATTTCATCTTTAAGTTTTAAAACATACTTATACTAGCTGTTTTGAATTAGTTGTATACTAAATCCAACAAGTGGGGCCACTTAGAGTATCTAATGGCTGATTATTTTCCTGAATTTCAGTCACATTTTCCTGTTTTTATGCAGGTCTCATAATTTTTTGCTGATAATTCAGTATTTTAAATAAAATAGTGTAGCAATTTTGGATGACATCTGATTTTCCTCCTGAGAAATTTTTAAATTGCTGGAACTTAAACATCAGAATCTATTTCTCCTGCATTGTAAAACTACTGATGTCTCTAATAAATTATTTTCCAGCCTGATTCCTAAAATGTATAATAGAAATACAAGTTCCAGTATTTTCTTTCCATACCAATGATGTGGCAAAATGATTCTACCCTGAAAAAAAAATTATATCACTAATTTTCTCAAAGTCCTTCTCTTATCTCCAACTTGAAAGGATGAGAACAGAGAATTGAGGAATACAGGGTTTTGATATGGGAGAGTAGGGGATAGAAACATCGCACTAAAAAAAATTATTTTGCCTAACTCAGGTTGGCAGTAATTTGATTCTAGATAGATAATTCATTTCTATTATTTGCTTATTTAAAAAAAACCTTTAGGGTGTTACTCTTCATAGTTCAACAAGTCATAATACCTGTTTTCTTTTGTTTGAAAATATTTGCATAATTTGTAAATGAAGCCTTGGATGGCAGGGAACAGGGACTCACTAAAGGAAAACAAGGAAAAGAATGGAGTAGGGATGATCACAGGAAACAAAAATCTCACAAAACAAAAAGAAAATGAAGTTTATTTAAGTATGACCTTATGAGGAGAATAGTGTAAGGAAGGAAAAACACTTTTCCTCTATCCTCCTAGGTTCAATGTCTGAGAATGAAACTGATAAAAGACAGACTGACAAGAGAAAAAACATTTAATTACATATGTACACAAAAGCTTCACAAAGAAATGTGACTCAAGGAGGCAATTAGAATTTTTGACCGATACCGTCTTAACAGAAGTGATAAAGTGTGAAGAGGCTACACAAAGGGGGTATGGGGCTTCCTGTGGAGAACAGAGTTGAGGGGGGAAAGTTATGGAAAGGTGCTAGGAAACATATGAGTAAGGGTTGTCTATTAATGTGTGTTATGTGCATAAGTGTCTTCTCCAGTAATAAGAGTCATTTCCAATTAGATCCATTCCGGGTAGTAGAGAGGGAGACAACTTTACAAATAGAAAGTAATGGCCTACTTTTAGATAGAAAAGCAGAAGGGAAAGAGTTTTTCTTGCATCTGCTATTTCTCAATTGCTTTCAGCTCAAAATACTCCTTATGCCAAAATGGCACATTTTGGGGTAGGCATATTGTTGTCCCATCAATAGGAACCCAGAAAACATCAGGACCAAGACAGTGCTCTCTCTGGTTCACTTGTCCTCTCAATTTCAAACTCCCTGGGAAATAATCTGATTGGCATCATTACCAGTTAGGGGGCAATGGGTTGGCTACATGGGTCAGGTCTCCACAGGGGCTGATGCCATGCCAGGTGCATTGTTATGAAGTGTGCAGGGCTGCTTCCTTCAAGGGCTGTGGATATACGTACTAGGAAGCATGACTATTACACATACCAGATGTTTGACGCCATTCTGATTTTACGAAGTTGTTAAAATCTCATGACCCCACTGTTTTCCAAGAGACAGAACAACCTAGAAGTTTCATACACCAAAAAAAAAGTAACCCTTGTTTAACTTGCTTAGCAAAGCTGAGTTTCAAAACCTCTATTCTGCTCTATCATACTTTATCTGATTTTTCCGCATTGAACAGCTAATCCCAACTTTTCCTGATTCTCTCCCAACATCCTGATTCCAATTTTTTATTATTCAAAGTCAAGTTCTTCCAAGAACTAAACAAAGGACTACTAAATATTGGCTTTTCTTAGTGTGGGAGGTGTTTCAGTAGTTTAAGGCAGTGAGGGACACAGTCATGACCATGATGTGGATCCTATCCGTTAGGGGAAAAGGCTCACACAAAAATAACCACAACATGGGAGAGAGTATCAAGGGTCACAATACAGTAAGAAAGAACTCACCCTCTCAAGAATGGGGAAGGCCAGGAAACTTTCAGAAAGTTTTTACAGGCAATTATTAGGCAGAGTCATGGGAGGATTTGCATAATATATTCAGAGGATGGGGATGGGGTGGGGCTCAGCCAATCCTGAAACCACCATAGCCACCTGAGCAGAACTATTATTAAGCCCTAGCAACCCTTCTCAGACCCGCTTATTCCACCACTCTCTTTCCCTCCTTTGCCACCCACCTCTGTTTTAACATTCCTCTTTAAAAAGAAAACCCCAAAATTATCAGTATTGGTGTACTTTTTGAAGATTTTATCTTTACCTCCCCCACTCCTCCATAGACACCCAGAGACTCAGTGTTCCTGCTTCCTCCTATTCCTTGCTGCCTCTGCTAATGCTTCTTAGAGAATTTACCACTAATTTTTATGGGATAATATGAAAATAATAAACATTGGAAAGTTACAAAGTTGTCATAACCTTAAAAGTTTCAGGTTGACTTCTTTCTGAGCTGGTAATTGAAAAGTTGTTTGAATTTCTGCTGTTTACTTTTGTTCTTGAGGGTGGAGTCACCAAACCTCTTAATATTCTAACCTTGCCCTGGGCCCCAGTGTCAGCCTGAGCACAGGCCCTCTTCCCACCCCTACTTCCCAACACTTTTTCCAAGGCGGCCAGGCTAGCAGTTTAAATCATCCTCTTCTCAAGCTGGTTATTTGCATTTCTGTGGATCCTCAGGCTAGGCGACAATGGTTTCATTCCTTCACTGGAAATCTGGAATTGGGCCATTGCAACTTGGAGGCAAAGGACATTTTTGTAGGAGAGAACTTAATGGGCAAAATAAGCTAGGATTTTGAGGAGAAAGAGCACAATCTTCAAAATTATTTCTGTTGTATTCAAGGGTCAAAACATTGGCAACAAAGTAGAAACCTCAAGAAATTCCCTTCAGACAGTTTCTTGGTGAAAAGAAAGGCCAGTAGATACAGATGGTGGTAGGGTAGAAAGAAGGTGGTTTTACCAAAAGCCAGATATTCGGAAGACTTAGGAAAAATCTTTGGAGGAGAGGGTGTAATACATCATGTAAGAGATAAATTATAATCAATAGAGCAAAATCCTGGTAGAGAGAAGATGGCTTATGTTTAGGAGCATAAGTGGAGTATGAGCTTTGAAGAGAAATGTGGACACCCCTTCTCAGCCATGACTGAAGGAGGTGCAGATGTGTGAAAACTAGGACTGGGTTTTAGGAAAGTTAAGTTGAGGAACCTCATGGTGGATCCTTCAGTAGACTACGAGGCAAGATCATTTGCAGAAGTGGAGGAAAACCACGTAAAGTGGGGGCTTGAGGAAAGCAGACATAGGACAGGTTTGGAAGTGGCCTGGATAATGTTCCGGGATAAGTTCCAGATATTCATCCTCCTGATGAGGAAAGGAATTGAGAATTAGTGAAGACACAGCCAAGTCTGAATAGCATGAACTTTTAGTGGAATGAAGTGATTCTTTAACCCTATCTAGCAATGCTTAGTAGTGCAGGAGCAAGTTCAAAAGAAACCTTTCAACTAAATACAAAAATAAAATAATTAATGTTGAGTGGCAACTATTTCAGAGGACATTATTCATGGTGGATTTTAGAAACATTTTAATTATGACAAACACAAAATCTACAATATCAAAATAGTCATCAGAGAAAAACACACACACACACACACAAAGATTATTGGAGTAATAATAAGCTTTTTTTCTTCTTTCTATGCTAGCCTAAGAGAAAAGGAAAGACCCATTTTTTCTTGCCAGTAGACACATCTTCCATTCATTTGATGTTACTGAAATTTTTTTTAAAAAAGCAAAATCATTGGTATTTTTCATTGAACATGTGTCTTATATAACAATTTGTCATTTACTTTTTCTATTCTATAAACAAAAACACATACTAAAAAGCCAGAAGAGGTAAAAACAGCCTATTTCCATGATGGCCAGCCATGGCACAGCACTTCCTGGCCCCTGCAGATCCCTTCTCAATTCTGAAAATATTTAGGGGGAACGTTCACATGTTCACCTGTATTTTACTACAAACGTGGAGAGGTTTTTTTTTTTCCAATCAAGGCACCATATTAACATTTCTTAGGTTACATCTTTGTAATCTTCAAATATAGTAAGATAAAAACCAGTAGCAAAGCGTATCACCCAACTTAAAATTCAGAATACTGAGACATATGCAGCTTGCACGCACATTAATCTGTTTCTCTCAACAAAATATTTGTAATTTTCAAAATCCTATCAGCTTTTTCACACAACATGGTCCCTCCAATTTGAGGGGCAGTAACGTAAACATAGTCTCCTTACTAAAGAGATTAGTCTTAAAAAAGTAAAATCACCAAAAGAAGAATGTAAGAATATCAGTGGCTATAAGCTAGAGCAATATCATGTTTTAAAGCCTAATATGTTCATGAAATCTACTTTAAGAAGGTGATATCTAAATATAAAATATATTGACAAAACAATTAGTATTGACAAACTAGCACAAAATGCTTTTAAATGAAAGTAGAAGACATTACTAAAGCTCAAGATTTTTGTGTGTACTGATTTCATGCCTCAGGTTATTTCCATATCAAATTTAAAGAGATATTGGAAAATAGAAAACAAAATCCATCAACTGTAATCCATTTCCCTTACTCTTTTGTGAAATCATCAGAAGGCGTTAAGGACCATTTCTATTTCCTCTATCTTTATCAAGCCTGTAACTTCTCAAGCGAAAGAACATGCACCTGTCAAGCTCATCATGCAGGATGTACACACAGATGTGTTTAATAAATATCTGCCCACAGGGAGATTAGAGGTTTGCTTTGAGAATCAGGGAACAGGCTAGCTCATGTGTTGACGCTTTGGCATCTATCATACAATCCGCCACCTTGTTCCCTTACCAAAATAACCTCAAAGGAAATCCTCTTTGAGTCTTCTTTGAGAAGGGTTATAAGTTTGAAGACCCAAAACGTTGAGGCAAGATCCACCTCAGGGAAGGGGGAGTGGCTGGGGAGAACAGCGTAAGTAGGATTTAGGTGGCTCAGTGACGTCAGGAGGAAGCAGCGATGGAAGGGATGGGGTGCAGACTCACCTGGAAAAGCAGAAGCTGCACACATATCAAAGGTCAAAGGGCATAGCCTCAGGGACTCCCCAAACGCAGGAAAAGTGAAACGACCATTCCTGGGCTCTCACCGTCAGGGGTACGCCTAAGGGCTCAGCTGTTCCTACCTTTGATGCCAGGGACAAACCCTACCAGGCACAGTTGGGGTTGACAGTAGGGCAAAGGAAAACCTGCCCCAGATTTCAGAGCCAGCGCTGGGGAATCTCCCTGTCCTCTCCGCCACCCCCTCCCGCGCCGGAGACCTGAGACACCTTCATCCTCACACCCACCTTCTCCAGGCCCTCTTGCGCTGAACAGCATCGGTCTCTATGGCGACCTGAAACCGCAGCTCCCATTGGCCCGTTCAATATGAGGGCCGGGCCAATGGGGAGGGCCAGCCCTTTCCTTCCCGCCAATGGGGTGGCGGGAGCTGGCCCGGGGACGGCGGCGTGCTGACGTTCCCGGGAGCCCGGGGCTGGCCGGGCGGGAGGGCTGGCGGCGGGGCGGGCGGCGGCGGCGGCCTCTGGGCAGTAGAGGGGGCTCCGGGGCTGAGTCCGCGTCGACGCCGGCCGCGGAGGCGGCACCATGGGCAAGGGGTAGTGGGGCAAGTTGGCCACCGCCGCCGCCGGGGGTGGTGGGAGAGCCGCTCCGGGGGAGGGGGCGGGTGGGGGAGGGAGGGGCGGGCAGCCGCGCGGCCGCGGCACTTTTTTAATTTTTTCGGGTGCCGCAGCTGCGACCCCTCGGCGCCGATGTCCCTGATCCCTGGAGCGACGACGGCCGCAGCCTAAGCTGGAAAGTAAGTGTGTGGGCTCGCGGGAGGGCTCAGAGACTCCTGCCCACGAGACCCTCGGCCCTCGCCCCAGACACGCGCCGGGGCCGGGACCTGCGCACCGGGGGCTGGGGGCCTCCCTCCCGCTGCCCCGTCCCCAGCGCCTGGCGGCCGCCGCGGCTTTCCTGCCCCGCCTCGTGTTCCTGCCCGCACTCGCCTGCTGCTCCCCTCCCCCCGGCAGGCGCACAAGTTTCACCCTCCATTTGCTTTTCCCGGCGATTCCTCTCCCTCGTCTCCCGTACGCGCCGCGCACGACCTCTGCCTACGCTGGGCTGTGCGGATCAGGAGCCCCCAGCCCCGAACTTGAGCGCCGCACGAAGCCTTGCTGGACGCCCTCGCGGCGGCTTCCCCGCTGCCTGCCGCCCCGCGCCCCCCTGCGCCCCCGACACCACAGGACGCCCGCCCTCCTCAGCCCTCGGGGCTGGCTGGCTGTCGTTCCAGCCCCAGATCCTGCACCTTGGCCCCCTCCCCGTCTTCCCACGCCCCTGCTGCCCGCGCGGTCTTGCGTTTGTCCCCGAAGTCCTGCACTCCTTGCCGGTCCTGCCCACCCCCTCTGCTCAGTGCGCCCCTCTCTACTGGCCGCGGATCCTCACGCTCCACCCCTCCCGGCTTCCCAGCCCGGAGCCTAGCCGCTGCCCTCCTGCGCCGCCGCTTCCTCCTCTCCCTGCCAGGAGTTGAAGCGGAGCTGCGGCACCTCCCTGGCGGATCTGGTATCCCCCCCCCCCCCCCACCGGCTGCTGAGGCTGCCGGCCCTCTCCCCTGGACCGCCACCCGGAGAGCGAGCGGCGGGGCCGGGATTTGGCTGCGTGTTGGCTGAGTGCGACACACAGCGAGCGCGGGCAGTGGAGGCGCCGCGGCGGCAGTGGCCGCTCGGGGCGCAGCGGTAGTCAGGTGTGTGTGTACAGCGGGGGACGCGCGCTGCCGGCTCCTGGGCTGGCGACAGATTGTGCAGGAATGCGAGGAATGCACCAGGGGCAGAGTCCACACAGCCCGCCGCGGCTGCACTAGCGCCTTCCCTCCCCAGCTCTCGTCGCGCAGCCAGAGGTCACCGGAGCATCTTCGGAGCTGGTGAGCCTCATTCCACTCCTCTTCTCCCATTGCTTCCCTCCATGCGGCAGAGGGGGAGCGCGGTAATTCTCTGGGGCTCCAGCTAGCATTTCGTCTGGGTTTTTGCTGCATTGGTCTTCAGGACCGTGAATTTGGAGCCGATGACTCTGTGGCCAAGGTTATTGATCATTGCACAAGGCTGTTTGCAAGTTTGGTGTGCAAGGTTTGGATAGTGCCTGGTTTTTACCAGGGTTTTCTGAAAACCAACAGGAACAGGACACCTGAAGGTTCATAGAGTAATGAGCTTGGAGCCAACATATTTTAGCTCTATCAGAAAAATGCCTGTTAGTGCTTATGGACGGGGATGTATTGCAAGAGAGATCTTGAATGCATCACTTTGGTATCCTAAGAAGTGTAATTTTTTCCCTCGTCATACTGGGCTGTGTTTAGACTTCGTATAATACATAATGAATAGAAACAGAGAAGCACTGTTTGGTCAGCGATGGGACAGATAGAACTGTCTGGTACAGTTAAATTCGGGGCGTGTCAGTTACCATTGAAAGTAACACGGGGACACCACAATCATGTATATTTCAAGATGTTATTTATTAGTGGAGGTCTCAGTTCTTTGTTACTGAGTTTGACTGGAAAAAAAATGCTGCCCTACAACTTTTAAAGAACGGTAATTATTTACGTGTAAAATCAATGATGGTCAGTAGGCATTTTTGGTCACATTTTGTTTTCCTTGATACAGGAGAACAAAATTTTGACAGAAAATGGTTTGCGAGAATTGAGCTTAGATTCTTTTTATTTTAAAAGAGAAACTAGAAGAATGCTTGTCTTCTTGAATGCAGTATGTTGCTGTGAGAGTATCTTCGTTTTGGTGCCTGTGAAACAGTTATGGAAAATGGCAACATGAAAACGAGAACAACTAATGTCTGAAATAAGTGTTTCCGGATGTTGAAAAGCATCATATGTGTGTTTTTATTTGACACAATTTGCTTGGGAGGTTGCATTTATGATAAACCTCTTTGCACCTGGTTATTTTATGTCAGATTCAGTAAAATAATAAGTCAGTTGTCTGACCAATCAGCTTTCTTCCAACACCTACTTTGTGTAGATCAAGGACATCGAAAACTATCAAATAGGAGCCTTTAGTTAAGGACTCAACAGAAAGGAAAAAAATAGAAAAAAAATATTTTGCACTCAGAAAGGTTTATCTTTTGGTTGCTACGTTGTTTTCCAGCTGTGTGCATAATCAGTGAATCTTCTAATTTAGAGGTTTAATTTGTGTCCAGTAACACTGTGGAGGATATTGGGAGGTGTTTGTAAATGCCAACAGGAAACTTTTATTATGTAACAATATCATATTACAGCAGAGTTTAACCCATGCTTAACCCGTGCTTATTTGACTTGATGTCAAGATGAGGAAGTAAAAGCAAATTTAGTTTCCCTGCCGCATTAGAAATTGAAAACCCTGTTCAGATGTATGGATCTCACACACACACACACACACACACACACACACACACACACACAATTGGCTGTGCAAATAGTTTTGCCTGCTTCAGGTAAAGGTAACCTTTCGGTTAGAAATGCTTTCTATTTGTTACAGATATTTGAAGAGAGGAAGGTTTTCAACTAGAGATCCTACACAATTGAAAATAACCGAAATCATATTTTGACCAAAGTACATTCCCTCCCCACCCCCTACTATTATGTAAGGAGAGGGTGCTGCATCTGGCGTCTTATATATTATACTGAAGAGTCTAAGTTGGGGTAGCGAAGTATCCAGTTATTTTAATTTTTACCTGTATTGTTTTTGGAGGGCGGTAAGGGAGCAGAGAGTATTGATGGAAAACAAGGGAAGAAGAAACTAGGGGCAGCTAGTATTCAACCAGAAAGTAAAATTATATACTTTATTGCAGCAATAACGCATTTATAAGCTGAATAAATCAAATCTAATTTTGTGACTAGTTCTGACATAATATGAATTTAAAGAAACTACTACCAAATTCAGTTTAATAAAAACTTTAGCACTTGTATGACCTTGAGTATTTGGATTAGGTTTAAATCAGAATCGCAGTTTTCTTCCTTTTCTTGTAAATAGGCAAAGTAAACTTAATGTAAAAATTTGAAACTCACTTTAATTTTTAAAAATGCAATTATTGCCAATTTTTGACCTGAGTAATTTCCATGCTGTTACTCAGGGATCAATTTAAATAATATTCATACCCTGGATGATGCCAACCATCAGGTAAGTCTAGCCTCTTACCTGACTCTTCTGAAATATTAAGGTATTTCGAGAATGCTCTGTAATCGAATGTGTTTTTTCTATTTCAATTGAGCAGTAATTCCCTACCTTCCTTAATTCTAAAATGAACATCATATCTTCATTCTTAAATGGAAGGTAAAACAGAGGTTATTATAGGGTTATTTTAGGGCATAAATGCCTATGGAATTGCATGTCAGTTTGGGAAGTTTGCCTTCACGCCTTCAAGTGTACAGGGAGATAATTACTCCTTCAATGTGTGAAATGATTCTGTAGTGCCCATCCTGCACTAAAGGGGAAGAAGAATCTGAAACATAACAACCAGTGGACTGGGTATGTTTGGAGAATTAAATAACTGTTTCACAGCCAGACAGTACTACAGACAGCTGCAAATGGAGAAAAGAAGGAAAACTTTTAAGATACATGGATGTAAGCTTTCTTTCTTACATCAATGGAAGTGATGATAGCAGTCAGCAGGTCAGTTCGATGCTCAGTGATAAGAAATAACAGGGTTATTTCAGGGTAAGGTAGTCAGGCCCTGAGTTGCCAAGAACGTACTTGCTGGTTTCAGTTCAGAAGTTGCACAACATTCAAATATTTCTTACATTGTCACTTTAATAATTCAGTGGAATTATCTTAATTTAGTGTGCTATGTTACCATTACTAAATTGGGGATGTTACATGATGGTGATCTTCAATTAAACTCAGGAATGTTGCAGACATTTTCTTCATCATTGACCTGTTCTTTTTTCCTTTTCATAATTTAGATTTATTTGATATACCAATAAATGTTGGTTATATCACTGATCATTTTATTATTCAGAGTCTTGATAACATTATAGTTTATTATGACTCATATATAATGATTCATTGCAGCTGATAAAATGTTAGGGATTGCATTGTGAGATATTATTACTACTAAATATATAAATTAAAATATGGAAGTGTCTGAGTTATTGTAAGTCATGTGATTGCAAAGCATTTTTCCTGAATGGAATAATGCCTGGTGGTTGGGTGGGTGCCAGTCCAGGTAGCTAGATATAGAATGATACAGTCCTCATAAAATCCAGAACTGTAGGGTAGGGAGGGAGGGGGCCAGAGGAAGCACCTTTCTTTGACATCCGAGGCATGTTTGACTTCTACAGTTTCCTCTCCACTAAATATAAATTTGGTGAGTTGCAAATATTAAATGGTGTTAGTACTGCTCTTCCTTAATCTGTGGCCCTAAACTGCCACCACCACTCCGCCACAACACACACACACTATGCCATCACTACATCTGTCGACTTGGCAAGGCAGAGGAAGCTCCTTGTGGCCTGAGGCCATGTGCATAACCTGTAGATATTGGTGTCCTGTGTTCCAGGTTGAATTTAAAACAGGTGTGGGGTTTGACACAAAAATGATACTGTATATGAAAGTTAGGTAAAATGTGTATTTGAAATGAGGCTATCAGGGTACTATGCAGACTTTTGGGGCCTGGCTGGAAACTTGGAATGCAGTTTTTCATAGAAACCCACAATCGGTTTACAAATAGACTTTTGAAACACTGGCTAGGTGGTATGTGAAGTTTTGTCCCATTGCAAGCTGTGTTTTAATTGCAAGCATGAGGGAGGTAAAAAGTATCCCAAATCAGAAATTAGGAGATCTGCCATTAAACCTTATTACCTTGACAAACCATTTAATGTTTGGATGATAGCTTCCTCCTTTGAAAAATACAGTTTGGATTATATTGATCTAAGTTACATTTTTAGCTCAAGATTCCTGAAGTTCACAGTGGTTTTTAAAAATTTTTCTTAAGAAAGAAAGAAAAAAAAAACTTTTCCAAGCTTGAATATACTGTTTCCTCTTGTATCTCAATTCATGGCAGCAAGGAAGTTGAATTTCTGTTTTGAGACTTTGAACCTTCTTCACATTCATTTTTAATTGTTTTGTTTTATTTTAAAACAATATCATTTTGGGAAGTGAGGGGAAGGGATGAAGCACATGTTTTCAAAGTCTTGCTACCTCTACCCTACTCCAAGATTACATACGGTAGGTTTGGCCAGGGAAAGTGCTTGAGATTTCACCTTCACATTCAGTGAGGCTCATGAAGTGTCATTAAGGTAGTGAGGTGTCATGGTTAGCAACCTTACTGTCAGGGTCCAGTTCTGGTACTGCAACTTGCTAGCTGTGTAACCTGGCAGATTGTATAAACTCTACGTTCCTCGTTTTGCTCATCTGTAGGATGGAGTGATGAAAGTACCCACTTCATATGGTTTTTGTGGAGATTAAATGAATTAATACATGTAAAGTGCTTACAACAGGAAATGGCTCAGAGCCAGCACTTAATACATTTAAATCATTATTTTTACATTGTGGTGCTTTATGATGGTTTCTGCCGCATTTACCAAATGCCAGGGAAATTATTGGCTTGCTTTCTGTGTGGGTTTTGTCAAAATGATTATGGATTTCAACAGGATATTTCAGGGAAGAAATAAACTGCTGAAGAGAACCATTATGAGCTTGATAGTTTGCAGGACATTGTCTGTAAGAGAATCCAGCACAGTAATTAAGGGCCTTTTTAAGTAAGGAAGTTGTAGCTTCTTGTGGTAGGTAATACTTGGAGAGGCATTAACCACCACTAGCCAACAAGTATAGGAGAATGTATACAATTATTGCATTTGTAATCCCAGGTAGTAGTCATTTTATAAAATGTCTGTGCTAGTCAGTACATGAATAAAGCGTTAGAAACTGTTGATCATTTAACACCATTTGCCCAAATGCAACTTGTAAGTTAACTCTTTAAGCTGACTTTTCTGTCTGAAAGTGATCACAGTTGAAAAAATAAATAAATGGATATCTGAAATCAGCAGGAGACTCCCAAATCAAGAAAGGCTAGAAAAGAGGAAGGAGGTTTGGAAGATACATGATATAAATCAACAGACAGTGGTTAAACAGATATCAAGAGGCTCTAGTTCTAGTCCTGGCTTTGCCACTATGCAGGTGTGTGTCCCATGAGCAAGTCATTTAACTCTCGTGGGCTTTAGTTTTCTTGTCTATAAAATGAGGGAGCTGGTCCAGATGCTCTCTAGAGTCCTTCTAGTACTTACATTTCGCAACTCTTAGAACATCAAGCCGTTACATTTTTTCCTCAGCAAGAATGTACTGTCTTCCCAAGGATTTATGACAATTTACCCTTTGGGATAAGGAGAGAAAATTGAAGTTGTATACTTGAAATTCTCAGCTCCTGAAAATATAAGCGTCACAGCCAGACAAACCTGTGACCCCTTTGTGGCTGAGTCAGTGGCTCCGTGTCTTGTGCGATAGTGGTGTGAAGTGCTCCAGGAGTGAGGATCCTTGGGGCTCCTCGGGGCAGGAGCTGAGCAGTGAGCCTTTATGGAGCTGCACGTCTGCAGTTTGTCACAGCCCTGCCTTCTGGGACTCATTTATCTACAACCAGTCCCCTGTGCACACTGGAGACTTCACCTCTGATTGAGACTACATTTTCTAGAAGTTGGATAGAAACAAGAAAGGGGATTTAGGGTGGTGATTAGAAGGGACTAGTCTTGTTACAGTGAGAATGACCCACTTCTTACTTGCTCAGATGGTTTGATTTGTCCTCAGAGAAGTTAAACAACTGACACAGAGTCGCTCCTCTGAAAACATTTTGTATGGATACTTTAGGTTCATAGGGAACTCACTAATCCGTATCTCATAGAATATAGGTACTTTTCATTCAACTCTAATTATTACAAATGGACAATCTACCAGTGTTCAGAAATTGTGGCACATTTCATGAGGATAATTTTTTACTTGGATTTGTGCTCTTCTATAAAAAGTAATTTAAAAATTCAGTGATGAAAGTTTCTTCTAGACCCTGTTTTCTTCCTTTGTGGAGGAAAAAAAGTCCCTACAGAACTCTAGTATGTATAAATCTATAAAACAATTTTTAAAAAGTATTGAGGTTAGCTCTTCCCCTTTGCTAATGCAATAAGGACATTATTTGCAAAGGGAAGCATTAATTATACTACTATTGTGTGCAGTATTAAATGAATTGTCAATGTCACGATCAAAGTAAACCCTTGAAGAACTGGCTGTTGTTCCCATACCTTCATGAGAATTGTAAACACTCATGTAAAACAAACCATTATTTACCACTTTGCAGTAAAATGGATCATGTGTTCTGATACCTTTACTCTGGGTTGAGTGGGAAACAGGGACTGTTTGATGAGTTAAAGGTAACTTTATTCCTCTATACCACTAGGGGTGCAAGTGAGGGGACTGTAGACAATTATTACTTTAGATATTTGTTGGAGTCCTACTGTGTATGAGGTATTGTGTTTCGTTTTGCATACTTATTTAAAACCATACTACTTATTTGAAATGATTCATTTTAGTTCCTTTTAACCAGCATTTTTTAGTCCCCTGCTCCGTATCAGACTCTGATAGGCCTTATGGCCAAAAAAGATGACTTCCTCCAGGGATACTTACTGTCTGTGTTAGATTCAGTGATGGGAGTCTCAGTCTTTAAGGAATCCATGATACATTTTTCAATCTGGTTGGGAAAGATAAGACACATAAGGTAGAGAAGATTGTCCTAGAAATGCTGGTATATAAATAAACATGTAAAATTGTTTCATAAGTATTAAGGATGAGCTATAAAATAACCAGGTTTTGGCTCATACTTCTACTTGCTTAGTTGTGTATTACATGATAAATTACCTGATTCTGGAGATATGCATTAACCACTCTCATTAGCTTTCTTTGGGGTAAGTCTGCACCAAAGATAAATAGTAATTTCAAAACAAATTTAATTATGAACTTGATTATTTTGGCTGTATCTCTTGAAACACTTTACCATATAGCCTATGTGAAATAATTAATCATAATGACAATACATTATTTATGAGAAATCATAATTTATGCCTTAAGATCTGCCATTTTATTAAGTTCTTATTTTTATTTTTCATACAGCAGTATTTTGGTTTACTGTGTTTTTTGCTTTTCTTGTATTCTCTGTTTGTGTGCCTTTATAAGCCCAAACTTACTGTTGAAAATATTCCCTCCCATTGTTAGGAATAAACAGAATGTTTTAAAATCTCTTGTGACATATGCTAGAATAAATGGTCTCACTGACTCTACCTTGAATCTCAGAATGATGCACTGATGGGAATTTTTCACTTACTGTCAGTTTGTCAATGACTACATAAGCAGTAAGTCTGTTTAAAAAAGGCACTGAAGGCCGGGCGCGGTGGCTGAAGCCTGTAATCCCAGCACTTTGGGAGGCCGAGACGGGTGGATCACGAGGTCAGGAGATCGAGACCATCCTGGCTAACACGGTGAAACCCCGTCTCTACTAAAAAAATACAAAAAAACTAGCCGGGCGAGGTGGCGGGCGCCTGTAGTCCCAGCTACTCGGGAGGCTGAGGCAGGAGAATGGCATAAACCCGGGAGGCAGAGCTTGCAGTGAGCTGAGATCCGGCCACTGCACTCCAGTCCGGGCGACAGAGCGAGACTCCGCCTCAAAAAAAAAAAAAAAAAAAAGGCACTGAATAAGGAATCAGAAAATCGAACTGGACTTCACAAGAACTATTAATGCTATTAGTCTGAGACTTGTGATAAACAACTCAGATGTTAAAGGTCTAATTCACACTGTTAACAGATGAAAAATAAGTGTCAGTCTGAAATCTTTGGATAGTATGTTGGCAAGTGTCAGTCTTCCAAAATATGGTTTAGAACTGTGAATATAATTTTTCATAGAAGCAACATTAATCCATAAATCTCCCATCCTATAGTGTAACTAGAGTATATCAGTTCCATGGGAACATAGTCCTGCTCTAAGCTACTCAACAGCAGGGACTTTATCTTTCTGCATGACTTAATCTCAACCTTCAGCGATTCTCCATACCTTAAGTGAATGAATGAGTTTGACTTCTACTTTTGAACACCCTCACCTACTACTCTTTGATAGTCTTGTCTGTCTGTGCCTAATACTTATCCTCTGTCCTTTTGTAAACTGGTCTGAGACCCTAATACCATTTATCCTGCATGTTTCAAAGGAAAAAACTATTTAGACTTTTTTAAAAAATGCTTTTGTAATACAACTTGCTAGATAAATAATTCATTATACCAAATTCTTTAGTAAAGAAATGAATGGCCGGGTGCAGTGGCTGAGGCTGTAATCCCAGCACTTTGGGAGGCTGAGGCAGGTGGATCACTTGAGATTAGGAGTTCAAGACCAGCCTGGACAACATGGTAAAACCCTGTCTCTACTAAAAATACAAAAAAGAAAAAAAAAAATTTGGCAGGCACCTGTGGTCCCAGCTACGTGGGAGGCTGAGGTGAAAGAATCACATGAACCCATGAGGCAGAGGTTGCAGTGTGCAGAGATTATACCACTGCACTCCAGCCTGGGTGACACAGCGAAACTCCATTTCAAAAAAAAGAAAGAAATTAAATTAGAAAATTATAAACAGATTGGTTCATGTTCATTTTAACCTTAATTGCCTGGATTATAACCACAGTGAGATGAGTTTTCATAATCCTCTTTATCGTACTATTACTAGGCACCCATCAAGCACCAAGACTAAACTAAGCTTTGAAAGTGTGATGTTGAGCAAACTTTCTGTATCCATACCTTTTGTGAATCAGTAATATCTTTGTATAGTCAGCTGAAGAGTTGAAGACAGAAGTAGATATAATTTAAAGCACATGAAGTTTTTCAAAGGGGAAATGTTACAAAAATGCTAAGGGTATTATTGGTACTATAAAATTACATAAATGTTAAGAGTAACAAAACGAAATTTTGTAGCTTGTTTTGACCTAGTTGGTATAGTAAGTAAACCTTTGTTTGGTCTTAATATAGTAGATAGAAATGTTCTTAAACATTTTGGTCGTCCCTCTCCCAACCTCATATAATTACTGTAATAAAATTTACAGAAAGAAAGATCCTGTGTACCCTTTTTATCATTTTTCTCCAATGGTAACATCTTGCAAAACTGTAATACAATGTCACAACCAGGATATTAACATTGATAATATCAAGATACAGAACATTTCCATCACCACAAAGCTCATCTCGCCTACCCTTATCCACTCCTAAGTCTCTGGCAACCATTCGTTGTTCATCACATCTATAGTTTTGTCATTTTAAGAATGCTAGTGGCATACACCTGTAGTTACAGCTACTGAGGAGGCTGAGGTGGGAGGATGGCTTGAGCCTGGGAGGGCAAGACTGCAGTGAGCCATGATCTCACCACTGCACTCCATCCTGGGTGAAAGAGTAAGACCCTGTCTCCAAAAAACAAACTGTGGGCACGGTAGCTCACTCCTATTATCTGAGCACTGTGAGAGGCTAAGATATGAAGATTGCTTGAGGCCAAGAGTTCAAGACCAGCCTGGGAAACATAGGCAGACCCTGTCTCTTAAAAAAGTTTTAAAAATTAGCTGCGTGTGGTGGCAGGTGCCTGTAGTCTCAGATAATTGGGAAGCTGAGGTAGAAGGATTGCTTGAACCCAGGAGGTTGAGGCTGCAATGAGTTATGGTAGTGCCACTGCACTCCAACCTGGCCAATAGAGTGAAACTCTAGCTCCAAAAATATATATATATATATAAATACGTTGATAAAGTATGTAATTTTGGATATTTTTTCCCATTCTGCATAATTCTCTGGAGATTATTCCAGGTTGCTGCATGTATGGGTAGTCTGTTCTGTTTTATAGCCAAGTAATATTCCATAATATGGATGTACCACAGTTTGCTTAACCATTCACCTGCTGTTTCTAACTTATAGCTACTACAAATAGAGTTACTATGAATATGTATGTACAGTTTAGCATAAGTATACTTTTCTCTGGGGGAACGCCCAGAAATGCAATTGCTGCATTGAATCATAATTTTTATTTTTATTTATGTATTTATTTTATTTTTTGTGAGATGGAGTCTCACTTTGTCACTCAGGCTGGAGTGCAGTGGCGCGATCTTGGCTCACTGCAAGCTCCGCCTCCCGGGTTCAGGCTATTCTCCTGCCTCAGCCTCCCAAGTAGCTGGGACTACAGACACCCGCCTCCATGCCTGGCTAATTTTTTGTATTTTTAGTAGAGACGGGGTTTCACCATGTTAGCCAGGATGGTCTCGATCTCCTGACCTCGTGATCTGCCCACTTTGGCCTCCCAGAGTGCTGGGATTACAGGCCTGAGCCACCGTGCCCGGCCCGAATCATAATTTTTAAAGCTTTCTTTCTAAATTATGCACTGAATTATGTGAGACCTCAGTAATCCAGCCATCTTTATCAATGTGTTGGTAAATTAAAGTAAAGAATTTTATAAGTTAGATTTATAGCTTGGTAAATTACAAAAACTTGTCTATAAAATCAAGTCTTTTATCTTTTGTTACTGTTTTGTAAGTAGTACTTCTCACAAATTTACCTTATTTTTTAGCAAAACCCCATTGATTTTAAGTAGAATTTGTGAAGTTGCTTTGTAACTTGGCTTCAGGATTTGTTTGGTTTTGTTATATTTTATTTTGTTTTAGATAGCAGGCACATTTCATTTTCTGTAACAGTATTGTATTTTAAAATGTAATTATTAATGTTGACTTTCAGAATTTCACCTATATATGATCATAGGTAATATTCTTACAAAAAAATGTTGATAGTGCACCATGCTAACAGGCAAGGTGAGGATGTAAAATGAAGACAGTATTCTCCTGTGTGATTGGAATTAATCCAGTCATTAGGTTGAAGCCAATAAGCATATGTGATACTTTAAAAGGTGAGGATTGTTTCATTCCTAGAAGAAAATAAATCAGACATTTTCTTTTCTTATTCTTCGAGACAGGGTCTCACTCTGTCACCCAGGCTGGAGTGCAGTGGCGGTACTCTTATAACTCACTGCAGCCTCAAATTCCTGGGCTCAAGGGACCCACTCGCCTCAGCCTTCTGACTACCCGGCCCTATAGGCACATGCTACCATGCCCGACTGATTTTTTTTTGTTTTTGTTTATTGTAGAGGTGAGGTCTAGCCATGTTACCCAGACTGGTCTCGAACTCCCTGGCCACAAGCAATCCTCCTGCCTCAGCTTCCCAAAGTACTGGGATTACAGGCATGAGCCACCATGCCTAGCCAGAAAATACATTTTTATTTATTTATTTTTTTTGGTGATGGAATCTTGCTCTGTTGCCCGGGCTGGAGGGCAGTGGGGTGATCTCGGCTCACTGCAACCTCCGCCCCCTGGGTTCAAGCTATTCTCCTGTCTCAGCCTCCCGAGTAGCTGGGATTACAGGCACACACCACCATGCCCAGCTAATTTTTGTGTTTTTAGTAGAGATGGGGTTTCGCCGTGTTGGCCAGGCTGGTCTCGAACTCCTGACCTCAGGTGATCTGCCTGCCTTGGCCTCCCAAAGTGCTGGGATTACAGGCATGAACCACCACACCCGGCCAGAAAGGACATTTTCTAAAGTGCTTTTCTTATCCCCTCCTTCCCACCATGCTTTTTGTGTGACTGTTGTATATACCTCTGCCAGAGAAATATGTTGAAATTGCATCTGGCTAAACAAAGTCTTCATGATTGATACTTTGGTTAGTTTTTATTAATGTCTTTTCTACCTTGAAGGTCAAATCTGTTTATTTTCATAGTTTAAAATACCATCAGATTACTTAACGAGCTTTATACTCTGTTCGGTATTAATTTTACGTTCATTTTAATATTTTTATTATCATTACTTCAGTCTTCCAAAATCCTAGCTGAGAAGGTAAGTGTTGACTGTAATCAGTCCTAAAATACAGCTATACAATAACATTCATTTTTAATATGGTGCTTTTAAGGATTTGATCCTTTTTCTATATTTGAATGATATAACCTCAGTATTATTTACTTTCACAGAAATATGATCCTCCCAATAAGTCGTGTATTTCCTGAAGGTTTTTCTGTGATTACTTATTATGTCCTTCTCTACCTGGTGAGCCCTTGTTATTCTTCTTCGGGGTCTAACTCAATGACCCCTCTTTAGTGAGGCTCTCCCTGGCCCTTTGCTCTGCCACACTCCAGATTTCAACCTTCCCACCTGTGCTTGTCATCACTCTGCACATAACTCTGCTTTGAACACTTGTCACATTGTGAATAGTTTCTGTGTCTGTTTCCTGGCCATGTTGTGAGCTCTCAGCGGGTTAGAACTGTGTCATAGCCATCACTGTATTTCTCTCGTGGAGCAGTATTCCTAACGTATAGTAAGCAACAGGTGCTTTCTTTGAGTGAATGAATAATTAAATAATTTGTTTACAACCTTAGTTATCCCCTTCTCCTCTAACCTTAAGTGACTCCCCACTGTTTGCCCTGCAGGATCATATTCAGATTCTCTAACGACCTACCATATAAGGCCCATTACAGTCAAACCCTAATTACTCTCCTTCCTTAACCCTCCACATCAGCAAGACTAGTCTCTACTCGTTGTTCTCTGTCTCCCTCCACTCTGGGTTCACATCTTCATAGTCCTTCAAGACCTAGTTCAAATAGATACTGTAATAGTATCTAACTTTTTTTCTGGTAGAAGGAAAGAAAGAGCAAAGAGCTCACTCTGATGACAACAAGAACAAAAAACACCACACATTCTGCTAATTCATGATTTTCTTCAATCCATCAGAGAGCTGGTATCTCAGTATAACCAATTAGCCTGAAATCTAAGGAAGGAAAGGCATCTCCAAGGTTGGGCTTGCTTACCTGGGACAGGTGATGCTGGACACTAGTAAGAAGAACTGAGCTAAAAATTGTCAGCAAATTGCTAAGTGTTGAATGTGGGCAGGCAAGAGAATACAGAACCCCATAGGGCATCAGTCCGGTGGTGAATTCATACCAGTTGAGGGCTTTTCTACATCCCCTGATGCTAATTTAAAAAAGATTGGCCAGAGTCCTGAGAAGGCCTCCCACTGAGTTTGGGCCTGGGGAGGGAAGCAGCAGCCTGAGGACAGAAAGGCAAAAAACCTCAGTCTTCCTTAGGGCACTAGTGAAAACCATTGAGAGTGAAAATTTCTGAGAGTATTGTTAAACCATGCCGATTCAAAAACAGCATGCTTGCTACAAACACAGCTTCAATGCCCCTTCAGCCCAGCCACCAACCTAAGCTCCTCCTCAACAAACACTATGCACCCACCACAGGCAGGGGAATCTCTCATAGAGCCTTGGAGGTGAAGGAGAGAGAATGATGGCCCAAGACAAGGTTTTGGTTGAAAAAGTTTTAGGATAGAGAGGACTTAAGCATGGTAATGGATGGAGTGAGGAAAGCCAAAGAATAGAATTAATAGAAATCAGGGAGTAAGGAGGATAGGTTGTAAATCATATAACATGAATTTTCTTCCTGAATGTTTCATCAATGTAGATGCTTAGGCATGCAAGTTTAATTTTTGTTTAAAATGGGGGGAAAACCCTACATGAATAGATTCCTGGATTAAATTTAGCATCAGATTTAATTTTTACAGTCAAGAACAATTAAATTGTCTGCTCGTATTTTCTGGATCATGAGATCTATTCACACTGAAATGTCTAACATTTTGCTTATTGTCAAAAAAAGCCTTTAAGTGCTGACACGAAGGATTGTGCTTTATTTCAAATTGTGCACATCACTGCAGTAACAGAGGCTCATCACACATGAGAGAAGACATACTGGAAGTAAGATTCATCTCTTCTAGTTGATTTGACATAAGCAGTATTATCCAACTAAGTATCAGTGAATGCCTGTTTTAATATTTCTCCAATCTTATTCATAGTTACAAAATCAGGACAATTTATTTCTTCTATTAAATGCCATTTATTGAACTAAGCATTATTTCAAAGAAAAAAGAACTAGTCATTGAAAGTAATTCCTTTTTTAGTTACTCCATTAAACTTAACAATAGCATTTAAACACTTCTGATTATTGAAAAATTAAACATGCCTAAATTATTTAGTCTCATTCTACTCATAGCCAGAATTTAAACATAGCTTATCAAGTGGTTTCTGAAAGGTATAGAGTAGAAATGCATTCCTCTTCAGCTCCTTTTCTGTACCAATAAAGCTCTCTCTAGAAAGCTTAGCACAGAACTAAAAGTGAATCAATAGGAAGATGTTGGTTAAAGAATATATAATTAGACGGAAAGAATGAGTTCAAGGAATCGGTTGCACAGCATAGTGGATATCATTAATGATAATATATTTTTGAAATATGCAGAGAGTGGATGTTAGGGGTTCTCACCACAAAAATGATAGCTATGTTAAGTAATGCATTTGTTAATAAGCTAGTTTTAACATTCCACATGTATGTATACTTCAACATCGTGCTGTACACAATAAATACAGTTTTATTTTTAGTTTCTAAAAATTTAAAATCAAAATGAATTTTAAAAAGTAGAATTAAAAACTGTCTTTAGGCTGACCATATCAGTTTTTATGTCTTTTCAACCAAATTGAGTCAGATAGAGAAAAGGAAAAGATCTGCATACTCATTACAACCTACGCTTTTCCTATGAGGAGGGCCAGTCATCTAATTTTTTAAAAGCAGTGAAAAAAAGACTACAGACTCTGTAGCATAGATTTATGTTAAATGTTACAAGCATGAAATGTTAAAATATATCCATTTACAATAGAGTAAACAGACAACCTACAGAATGGGAGAAGATATTTGCAAACTGTGCATCTGACAAAGGTCTAATATCCAGCATCTGTAAGGAACTTAAATTTACAAGAGGAAAACAACTCCAGTAGAAAGTGGGCAAAGGACGTGAACAGACACTTTTCAAAAGAGGACATCCATGTGGTCAACAAGTATATTTTAAAAAGCTCAATATCACTGATCATTAGACAAATGCAAATCGAAAAACCACAATGACATACCATTTCACACCAGTCAGAATGTCTGTTATTAAAAAGTCAATAAATAACAGATGCTGGTGAGGTTGCAGAAAAAGGGGAACACTTACATACTGTTGGTGAGAGTGTAAATTACTTCAGCCATTGTGGAAAGCAGTATGGTGATTCCTCAGAGAGCTGAAAGCAGAACTACCATTCGACCCAGCAATCCCATTACTGGGTATATACCCAGAGGAATACAAATCATTCTACTATAAATACACACACACAGATGTTCATTGCAGCACTGTTAACAGTAGCAAAGACATGGAATCAACCTAAATGCCCATCAGTGGCAGACTAGATAAAGAAAATGTGGTACATACACTCTGTGGAATACTATGCAGCCATAAAAATAATAAGATCCAGTCTTTTGCAAGAACATGGATGGAGCTGGAGGCTCTTATCCTCAGGAAACTAACTCAGGACTAGAAACCAAATACCATATGTTCTCACTCATAAGTGGGAGCTAAATGATGAGAACTCATGGACACAAGGAAGAAAACCCTTGGGTCTACTTGAGGTTAGAGGGTGAGAGCAGAGAGGGGACAGAAAAGGTAACTATGGGATATGGGACTTAATTCTTAGATGATAAATCATATGTACAACACACCCCAGTGATATGAGTTTACCTATGTGACCTTCACATGTACCCCTGAACCTAAAATAAAAGTCTAAAGTACATATATATCCATTTAAAGCAACTCATACTGTATCTTAGCTTATTTTTTGCTTTGAAGCTAGCTTATGAAATTTTAAAATCAGGTAAAATTTGTGTGGCTTGTAAGG
This sequence comes from Piliocolobus tephrosceles, assembly GCF_002776525.5. Classification (NCBI taxonomy): domain Eukaryota; kingdom Metazoa; phylum Chordata; class Mammalia; order Primates; family Cercopithecidae; genus Piliocolobus; species Piliocolobus tephrosceles. The sequence goes on from NC_045444.1 coordinate 44,215,582, forward strand.
TCAGCATTAAAAAACCTAAGGAAAGAGGAGGACTCTGATTTTCCAATGGTTACGAAGCAAGGTATTACTAAATGAATTGTATTTATTATGTGGATTACATAATAAAATTTCTGTGTTTACGGGGTATTTTTTCATTTTCATTTTAATTCCCAAAGCAAAACTACAAAGATGACCAGAACAATTGTTTTCCTTCTTTCATCCTCATAACCATGAACAAGTTTTAGCAGAAGCTACTTGAGGACAGATAATCTGCCTTTTACACGTTTGCTGCCCGTAAAGTACTGAGCAAAGACAGAGGGAAGCTCCGAAAGTACAAGTTCAGTAGCTGACTTGAAGCTACCACATAGCTGAAAACAATAGAGTCTTTCTGTAATCAGTAATGACATTCTGGGATCCCTGAGGCCCACTTGGTGTTACGATATCACTTCTAAGCTATTATAATACCAAAGCTATTAGAAACAAAGGATCTAGGCCATGTTGATTATTGAACCCCTGCCCACTCCTAGCACTGGGCCTCAGAAATCAGTTATTGATGAGAATTCACAGAATTACACTGAAAATGTCAAAGTTAAGCCCAAAAAAAAAAAAAAAAAAAAAAAAAAAACCATGAGATTTTCAGTGAAGGCAAGAATAATTTGACAACTGCTTGTGCGTAAAATGTTTTCCATAATTCATTTCGAAAATGAAAATTTACTTCCTGCTTCCCATTTGCAATGGTTTTTCACCAGTGTCCTAGGGAAGACGGGGGTTTTTTGCCTTTCCCTCAGCAGTGTAAGGCTGTTCCATAGTAGAGATAGGGGAGAAGGATGCAGGCAGGATTTCTTGCCTCTCCCACACTGGCTACTGCTCCCCTCCCCAGGCCCGCACTCAGTGGGAGGCCTTCTCAGGACTCTGGCCAATCTTTTTTAAATTAGCATCAGGGGAGGTCCATGTAGAAGAGCCCTCAAGGGGTATGAATTCACCGCCCGACTGATGCCCTATGGGGTTCTGTATTCTCTTGCCTGCCCACATTCAACACTTAGCAATTTGCTAAACATTTTTAACTCAGTTTTTCTTACTAGTGTCCAGCATCACCTGTCCCAGGTAAGCAAGCCCAACCTTGGAGATGCCTTTCCTTCCTTAGATTTCAGGCTAATTGGTTATACTGAGATACCAGCTCTCTGATGGATTGAAGAAAATCATGAATTAGCAGAATGTGTGGTGTTTTTTTGTTGTTGTTCTTATTGTTCTTATGTCTCACCAGGGTAAGATCTCTGCTCTTTCTACTAGAAGAAAAGTAAGATACTTTTATAACTGCCTTAAGGAAGTTCACCTTTCCATTTAAAATGCCAAGGACCCCTGGTGCCACTTTTTAAATCTTTTTATTAGAGTTTTATTATTTTTGATAACATCTATATGCTGTCTCCTCACTAAATTGTGGACTTTGAAAGTCATGAAACTGACTTCATTATTTTTTGTTGTTGTTGTCTTCAGCACCCAGCAGAGTGCCTGGCATAGAGTAGGTGCCCAGTGTTTTAGACACAGCGGTTTGCATTTTAATCTCAGTGAGGGCATTTTTACTTTCTTATTGTTCTCAGTAAGTAGGAACAACCTGGCAGCAGATTCTGTCTGTGCTCTGTCCACATCCTGTGGCACTTGCAGTGACTTGACAGCTTTCTACTGCAAGCTTCTAGATTTTAGCCAGAAGACTTCTCTGCCACCTACCTGTGTTGGGGCAGGTAAGAAGTGCCAGTGGGTTATCCCTCCAGGAGCAACCCTCAGTCAGTAGCTAAGTGTCTTCACCCCTTAGTTGGGATATCTTTGAGGTGTGTTCTTTGTAGGCTGGCAGAAGTGCCGAGTGGAAGTAAGACCCATTTGTTCACCGTGATAAGTGACTCAGTGCACCCCATATGGACTTCCCTGGCCTATCTCCCATATCCACCTACCAGATAAACTACATGCACTGAAATTCTTGTCTTGGGTTCTGATTCTAGAAGAATCACAACCCAATACAGGCAGTTATAATTCACATAAATTTTCAGATATTTAGAATAGTTTAATAGGGACAGTCGGCAAAATCAAGGAGTTTTTTGAGGGCAATTATAGCTTTCATCAGATTTTCAAATGTTCTTGCCTCTCCCTTCCTCTCATAGAATTCATTTTCATTGCAATAAAGACAAAGAAACATCCTTATCTTTTTAACTTAGAATATTAAAGCAGCTATTTTCCTTTCAGAGGACCGGTGGGCTGAATCTTTTTAGATGCGATCAGGAAATCATTGGGGTGTGTTGTAGGTACACATGTGATTGTGTCTTAGTAACTGAATTTCAAAGATAGGATTTTACTTTTATATTCATGTTATTGGTTATCATCCACATGCACAGTGAAAAGTGTGCTGGGATGTCATATGATTGCTTTCCTGCACTTTTGAATTGGGGGCTCATCCTCTGATGATTTTTAAACTTTATTTTATTTTTTTAGAGACAGTCTCACTCTGTTGCCCAGCCCAGAGTGCAGTGGTGTGATTATAGCTCACTGCAACCTTGACCTCCTGGGTTCAAGTGATCATCTCATCTCAGCCTTCCAAGTAGCTGGGACTACAGGCGTACACCACCCTGCCTGGCTAATTTTTAATTCTTTTCTAGAAACTGAATTTTGCTGTGTTGCCAAGGTTAGTCTTGAACTTCTGGCCTCAAGTGATCCTCCCACCTCTCCCTCCCAAAGTGTTGAGATTATAGGTGTGAGCCACTGTACCCGGCCCCTGAAGATTTTATTTGAAGTAAAATAGTCTCAGATTAGAGACCTGCTGTTTCAAATTTAGGCGATCTCACTTTTAAAATAGTTTTCTTTTTCTGATTGTAAATGAAATCCATGCATTTGCAGAAAACTCTTTCAATGCAGAGCTGCACAAAAGAAAAAAGTAAAACCCAAGTATAGTTTAGCTGCATTCACAGGTGACCACTGCTGTCATTTTGTCTTATATGCTTCCAGGAGATTTTTATTTTCTAAGCCTCTGCATGTATATATCTAAAAGAATTGGAATCAATAATCATCATATTCTTACACCATTAAATGCTCTTCTAACACAAGTATTTAAAACATTTACAAAGAATTACATTCTTTCTTCTGTGAACACCTGTGTGATAGAATTCTTTGTAAATGTTAATTCATCCCTTATAATTGGACAATTTTTTTTGCTTTTATAAATAACGAAATTCCACTTCTAGTTTATGACTGCCTTGAAGTTAAGCCACAGATATGACCACATTTATTTGAGGATGACACTGCTGATGAGGTTAGTGCTTGTAGAATCGCAAGCTTTTAGACTAAGGAAAGATGTTAGAGATCACCATATGCAGTTCTTCCCTTTTACAGGGGAAGAGCCTGAGATCTGGAGACACAGTCCCTGAGGTCAGCATGCATACCTGTATCAGGAGGCCTGGGCTAGGTATCTTGTTTCCCGTCAGCTTATCTGGCCGGAAATGTCAGACTTTGCTGCTCCTCTCCCCTACTAATTGAAAAAACAGGAAATGACCTAGCCAACTCCGCTGGAAGTGTGCTTTTTACAAATAAGAAATTAGAAGAAAACCATACCAAAATGAATGAACTACTTAACTGAAGCAGAAGTATCAGCTCCTGTACCATTGAGATAGTAATTATGGCCTGATACCTCAGGAAGTCAAGCAGCAGGGGTAGACCCCATAAAGAAGAAAGAAGTATCAGTCTTAAAGTAAGGTTTCCTGAAATTCTGCTGTCATATTGATCAACTGGGATTAGGCTGAAGTTCAATTTCCTGGCGACAATATCCTGATTTAAAAAATGGCTAAATTGGGGCATGATGGCACATCCTGTAATCGATGCTACTCGGGAGGCTGAAGCAGGACTTGAACTCAGGAGAGTGAGGCTGCAGTACACTGTGATCCTACCTGTGAATCGCCACTGCACTGCAGCCTGAGCAGCATAGCAAGGCACCCATTTCTCAAAAAAAAAAGTCCAGGGCCTCATGCTAACTGAGCTGTAGACCAGCTTCTGAGGTATGCCAATAAATAAATTGATGGCTATACTAATGCTTCATATGTATAACTGATAAGCCAGGGATAAAGTTTATTCCCTCAGTTCTTATGTTCTAAGAGAAATTTCTAGTTCAGGCTAAAAAATGTTTTCAGTGTCCTAAAGTAGACTGGCAAAGGTTAGAGATCTTAAATTTGCAGTTTTGTTTTGAAAGGGTGTGGTTTGAAGCTTAATGGTAACCTCATGTTAGCTATAAGATGTGAAACTATTGAATAGGAGCTTATAGCTTTATCCCAGATTTTAAAGACATTATTATTTAGATTTTTTTTATGATTAGGGAAGTGTTCAGAAATATTACTTCTGAACCTTAAAAGTAATTTTATTAAGTTGTATGTTTTGTTTCTCCCATTCAGTGAGTTAGAATGTTGTAAAATGGGGTTTTCACAGGCAGATGACATGCTATGGTTTTGATTTTCATAGTAAACCCTTTGGACTATGCCGATAGAAGTGTTTTTTACATTCTTGTGTTTAAAGACATAACATGTTTTAGAAGAGTGGTACTGAGTGCTGTCCTAATCAAGATAAATGGAATCATCAGCAAGCATGTGGTCTGCCCACTGCTCTCTGTCTTGGCAATAGCTCATCTTTTTTTGTTAAGTAGTTTTCTAAATATTTGGATAGCTCACCTAAGTTATCAGTGATGGCTTAAACCTTAATTCAGTGTGGTAAACACAAACAAAATGTGAATTATCCACATAGTATTTTGGTAACTGTTTAAAAACATAATTTGAACTTTTGTTGTAAATGAAACTGATGATCACTAATGATAATTAAACTTTTTGCTTAGGGTTTGTATGGCACATTTTAAATATGGAACAGTACAGAGAATAATGTATGGAGTGCCCATGAAACTTATTCATGTTTTTAAATCTTGTTTGCCAAGCTTGCTTAAGGATTCTGAAGTTGGCGTTTATCCTCTTCATTATGTTTTTATTTTTACTACATGTCTGTATCTCCATAAACATGGGCTTTTAGATGCGGAAAATCTTTGTTATAGTTATGATTTCCTGACACATTTTCCCCAGTATTGGAATTAGTAAATCCCACCCACTAAGTACTTCCATGGAGAGACTTGTTTCTATTCCTTTCTAGGCTAGGCTGCCAAGCCAGCATTCTCCAGGAGGTTTCTATTATTTTTATTTTTCCATTAGTAGGAGTTACCTAAGCAGTATTGTTTTTCAAACCTTTTTAATTCTCAAACAATTTAGATATTAAACATTAGCTAACTTTTAGTTCAGCATTTAATTTTTAAATTTATTTATTTTATTATTATTTTTTGTCTTTTTTTGATACAGGGTCTCCCTCAGGCTGAAGTGCAGTGGCACAATCTTGGCTCACTGCAGCCTCCACCTCCCAGGATCAAGCGATGCTCCCACCTAAGCCTCCCAAGTAGCTGGAACTACAGGCACATGCCACCATGCCCGGTTTATTGTTGTATTTTTTTAGAGACGGGGTTTTGCTGTGTTGCTCAGGCTGGTCTTGAAATCCTGGACTCAAGCAATCCGCCTGCCTTGGGCTCCCAAAGTGCTGGGATTACAGGCGTGAGCCACTGCCCAGCCCAATTTTTAAAATTAATTTTTTATTTTGTAATTTAAAATGTTTAAATTTTATTTTTCCTTAATATAGTCTTATTAAGCTTCTATAGGCAGATTGTCACTTTTGTACTTAAAATGAGAATCATCATGATGTCTTTATCAGTTTGGGAAAGAGTTCAACTAATATCAACTGTATTAAGGGAAAAAAGCTTTATATTCTGTCATTGATGGCAGGTGAATAAAAAGCATTAATAACTCTTGGTTTATTCTTTAGTCTCTGATTTACTGTATGACCCAGACAAGCAATCCTTTTTCCAAGTCATAACTTGGAAATGTGTATCTAAATCATTTCTGATTCCTCTGTTTACTTGACTTAATATTGAAATCTCGGACTTGCCCATAAACTGACTCCACAGTTTTGCTTCTGCCCTAGCTACAACCAGGGCTGCCCATGTGGCTTAAATGTTTGTATCATTCGTCAGCTGAGAAGGGTATCAGAAAGAGGGGAGACTCATCTTCTCAAGACGTTGACTCAGAACTGCTGCTGCTTTACAAAGAGCACCAAATTGCAGATCTGTCCCATATCTGTAGGTCAGGAGTACATGCCTGTCTTTCTGCTCAGCAGTCAGTGCCAACTCACAGGTTTTAAAGATTTCTGTAAAATATTTCCTTTTGTCTTAATTTTAAGTATCTAGCGACTCTGAAAATTTGCCTCCTATATGGAATTTGTTTGTTATTTATTTATTTATTTATTTTTTGAGACAGAGTCTTACCTTTTCACCCAGGCTGGAGTGCAATAATGCGATCTTGGCTCACTGCAGTCTCTGCCTCCTGGGTTCAAGTGATTCTCCTGCCATAGCCTCCCAAGTAGCTGGGATTACAGGCACCCACCACCATGCCCAGCTAATTTTTGAATTTTTAGTAGAGACAGGGTTTCACCATGTTTGCCAGGCTGATCTTAAACTCCTGTCCTCAAGTGATTCACCTACCTCGGCCTCCCAAAGTAGCTGGATTACAGGTATGAGCCAGCGTGCCGGCCTCTGGGATGCTTCCCCCCGCCCCCAGATGTTTGTACTTACAGAAAAATGATTAAAATGGTCAGCAGTTCTTTAAGAGGATATAAAAACCATACCCAATCATATAAATAGGAAATCAGTAAAATTTTAAAACTAAGAATTGAAATGCATATTACAATTGAGATGTATTCTCATACCATAAATTCACTCCTATAAAGGATATAGTTCAGCGATTTTTAGTATATTCACAAAGTTGTACAATCACCATCCCTATCTAATTCCAGAACATTTTTATCACCCCAAAAATAAACCCTGCACTCATGAAGCAGTCATTTGCCATTTCTCTCTCCCCTCAGCACCTGGGAACCACTCATCTTTCTGTCTTTATGCATTTGCCTGTTCTGGACATTTCATGTAAATAGAATTATGCAGTACATGGCCTTTTGTGTCTCACTTTTTTTACTTAGCATATTTTCAAGATTCATCTATGTTGTAGCCTAAAATAGTGTTTCTTTTTAAATTAATTTCTTTTTAAGATTGATACTATACTTTTTATTTTTAAATATTGAAATGATGTCTCACTGTGTTTCCCAGTCTGGTCTCAAACTCCTGAGCTCAAGCAATCCTCCCACCTCAACCTTCCAAAGTTCTGTGATTATAGGTGTGAGCCACCATTCTTGGCCTCATTTCTTTTTATGTGTGAATAATATTCCATCATATGGCTATGCCACATTTGTTTATCCATTCATCAGCTATGGGCATTTGGATTGTTTCCATGTTTTTGGCTGTCATGAATAATGATACTATAAACATTTGTGTACATTTTTGTGTGAACATATGTTTTTAGTTCTTCTAGGTATATACCTAGGAGAGGAGTTGCTGGGTCATATGGAAGCTCTATGTTTAACTTTTTGAGAAACTCCCAAACTGTTTCCAAAGCCAGCTGCACAGTTTTTATTTTCCCACTAGCAGTGTATGAGAGTTCCACTCCTCCACATTCTCACCAACGCATGTTATTGTCTGTCTTCAATTATAGCTTTCCTAGTGGGTGTTAAGTGATACCTCATTGTAGTTTTGATTTACATTTCCCTAATGACTAGATACATTTGAGCATCTTTTCATGTGCTTCTTGACCATTTGTATGTCTTCTTTGGAGAAACGTTTATTTAAATTCTTTGCCCTTTTTAAAATGGGCATATTTCAAGTGCTGTTATAAGTACTATGATTACTTTTAGGGAGAGAATTTTGTAGAATTGAATGATAATATATAAGTAAAATGTATGTGGAGAGTTGATTGCCACATAGTACATAAAAATAAGCAAAACTGGTTTATACAAGTGGACAGTATTCACCTACATGTATTATTGAAATGGTGCCAAATTATTTTATAACTTCAGTGTCTGATTTTAAAAACTGTTGTAATGTTAGTGATATTTTACTATATTCTACTTAGAATAATGTTGGTAAAGTTTATAGAGTTGTCAGTTGTGATCTCATGCCATAATTATGTATCTGTGCTGTCTAAAATATATCTACTAGTCACATGTAGCTATTTACGTTTAAATTAATTAAAATAAAAAGTTACTTGGTCACACTAGCCACATTTCAAGTGTTCAGTAGCCGCATATAGCTAGTGCCTACCATGTAGGACACTGCAAATACACATTTCCACATCATCACAGAAAGTTCAGTTGAATAGTGCTAATGTAGATGTACTATATCCTGAAATTCTCTCTTTCCTTTCTTCCTCCCTGCCTCCATTCTTTCCCTTCCTTCCTTTCTTTCCAAGACAGGGTCTCGCTGTGTTGCGTAGGCTGGACACAAACTCCTGGACCCAAGTGATCCTCCTGCTTCAGCCTCCCATGTAGTTGGAATTATAGGCACACACCACTGCACCTGGTTTATTATGAAGTTTCTTACTCTAAGGAAAATGTCAGTGGAAGTTTTATTTCATTTATGTTTTAACCCACGTTATCTTAGAGCCTTACCATTTGAAATTGAACATTTTGGCCGAGTACTGTGGCTCATGCCTGTAATTCCAGCACTTTGGGAAGCCAAGGCAGGAGGATCGCTTGAACCCAGGAATTTAACACCAGTCTGGGCAACATAGGGAGACTGTATCTCTACAAAAAATAAAAAACTTGACTGGGTGTGGTGGCTTTTGCCTGTAGTTCCAGGTATTCAGAAGGCTGAGGTGGTAGGATTGCTTGGGCCCAGGAGGTTGAGGCTGCACTGAGTCACGATCATGCCACTTCTCTCCAGAAAGAGCAAGACCTTGTTTCAAAAAATAAAAGGCGGGGGCGGGAAGGGAGAAATTTAGAGAACATGCAGGTCATTGCACAGAATGGAAGTATACCTGTATGTATTATTAAAGTTTGTGGTAAAGTATTTCTTAGCCTACACACAGGCCAATTGGTTATTTTTTAAATAGCTTTTCTCCATCCAGTGTGGAAATACTGAATACTTATGGCTAGCTAGGTCCTGAAATTTAGACCTCAGAAGTAGTCATTGGTTCATCTCTAAGTCACCAGCAGTTAGCTGTCTGTTCATTAGTGTGTCCTTAAAAAAATCAATGTTGGCTGGGCTCGGTGGCTCAAGCTTGTAATCCTAGCACTTTGGGAGGCCGAGACGGGCGGATCACGAGGTCAGGAGATCAAGACCATCCTGGCTAACACGGTGAAACCCCGTCTCTACTAAAAAATACAAAAACCTAGCCGGGCGAAGTGGCGGGCGCCTGTAGTCCCAGCTACTTGGGAGGCTGAGGCAGGAGAATGGCGTAAACCCGGGAGGCGGAGCTTGCAGTGAGCTGAGATCTGGCCACTGCACTCCAGTCTGGGAGACAGAGCGAGACTCCGTCTCAAAAAAAAAAAAAAAATTCAATGTTTTGAGTTGGGGAAGTTGTATCTTTTAGAAAGTTGAGGTAAGGATTAGGAACCTGTGATTGGTTTTCTTTTTCTTTTTTGTTTATCCCTTTCTCATGGTGGAATTTTTTCCTCAGTTGTTTGTTCTATTCATTGTTAATGCATTTTATTCAAAGACTCCCGAATTTCTGATGCTATTCTGGTAATGTTTGATCATTCTCTAATTTTTCCTTTCTGTGTATAAACAGATTGTTCTTCATTGTTATGTGTTATTTGTTAGTTTTTTTTTTTTTTTTTTTTATCATTTTGTCTTCTCATTCTCTCATTTTATTATTGAGGTTTGGATCTCCAACTTGCTGTTTCTAAACTTTGATCATCTTATATAAGTTTCATGAGTCATGAATTAACAGCTGGTCATTAATTAACTCTAGCTACATATTGATGATAAAATATGCAATATAGCATCATAGAGACCATCAGTGTGGCAGGTTGGAAAGCAAGTAGCTTTTTGTGTGTTAAATGGTGTTTGGGGGATCTACCATCTGGAAAAGTCATTGTAGTGATTTCTTTCTTTTTTTTAAAATGCCATTTTGAAACTTTAAAGCCCCTAACATAAAGAAAAATACTAAGGGACATAATTTTCACTAAAGTTAACTCTTGAATTTATTATTAACATCTTATTAGAACCAATTGAATTTGGAATTATGTTCTGTTCTAAGGAAATGTGTAGATAAAATTAGGAGATTAACAGATAATTAACAAATAATTTGAAAGGTATTGTTTTTCGTCATCGTTCTGCCAAAGTATTGTTAAAACTGCCAGCAGAAACCATGGTCAGCTGATTTTATATTCCTTTTTCCATCTATTGCCAGCCTGACTAATGAATTTCTCTCTCTGTGTGTGTGTGTGTGTACATTAAAAGTGAGCATAACAAGAACGTGCACAGTTGCACATTATTTCAAAGCCTCTTGAATCTGAGCTCACTCAGCATCATTTCTGTTTGTCCTTGAGAACTGAAGCATTGAGGTTCTGCTATTCCAAGTGTCCATTGCTGCCCTGATGTGGTGAATGTGTTAGAGATGTTTATGGTTCCAAGTTAGCATTTCTCCTTAATATGCATATTGTTGTCTATTCTTAGTGAGGATTTCTCCTTTGTTTGCATACTCGGAACTTTTAATGACTAAAATGCCTGGTTCCTGTTGAATATACATATAGATGACTTTCTCAAAGAGGGCCTTACCTAAGAGGCCTCTGGCATATTTTCTGTGATAAAGCTGACAACAATTGGCCTTTATACCAAGTGGCGTTTTATAGAGTTGCAATAAGTGAATTCTCTTCCCTTATAAATGGGTGTTAGCCACGAAGCTATTTTTTTAAGGTATGGTAACATAGTGTGGTAAATAGAAGATTGCATGGTTCTGTAAATGCTGAAAACTGCTCATAAGTGGCGTGCAAGCACAGCCCCATATGAACTTGTTAGAAGGGAGTAATTCCAGTAGGAAAAGCTTGGCAGGTGACAGTCAGAATAAATGGTACAGGATTTTGTTACTGCAAGCCATCCAACCTAGTATACTCATATCTCACTTCAATATACCTCACTCAGTTCTCCGCAAGTGCCAGATCTTTAAAAAGAAAAAGAAAAACCATTTGATTAGGTCACTTTCCTTTCCTACCGGAATGACTTAACTATTGCTCTGTGATAGACTGAAAGCCTGACCATGGTCTTCAAGGCCTTTTGTGGCCCACCCTTCTCTATAATTAGAATGTCCCAAATGACCGCCTGGCCTGTATACAAGGCGAGATTTACTCTTAAAACAATAGTCATTGTTTATTGAGCACTTACTGTATGGCAGGCACTATTCCACACATTTTATGTGAATTAACTGATTTAATCACAACAACTCTACAAGCCAATTATTATTAGCCCTATTTTACAGATGAAAACACAGAAACACATCACAGTTAAGTCATTCAGAAATACATAGCGAGGAAATGACAGTGCTGGAATCTCATCCAACCCACTTAACCCTAGACCCACATTACTATCTGAGATGAGATAGGCTCTCCATGTAACCTATAACACCACTGTTCATAATTTCATATTTGTCGAATTATTTGAAGCCTCTCCAAGACTCTAAGCTCCATGAACCGTGCATGTTTAGAGCCGTTGCAAGCACCTTACATGTACTAGTTGGTCAGTGTGTATTTGTTGAATGAATGAAAATGATTTGATATGATTAATCACTGAGCTTGAACATGAGAATAGGGCCTCTTTTATAAAATGGGAGAATGATACTGAAATTTCTGTATGCCTATTGGATTCTAATACCAAAAAAAGTGTAACTTCATAATGGCTAAAGATTCGTTTTTGTAGCTGTGTTTTTATCTCAAGTGTAAGAATAGACATTAGTTAGTTTATGTTCAGTAACACCCATCCTTAATGTCAATAATTAAAATACATTGGCATATGTAATCTAATTAAGGTTATATTTACAGTAAATTGTTATTTTATTGAAAACCTTTTAAATAGCAGTTGTTACCAAACAAAAATACACATTCTAATTTTGGCCACATTAAATTTTTTTTATTTCTAATTAAATCTATGTAATTATTAATAGTGGAGTTCAAACTAAAAGAATTACAGAAATGGAATTTGATCAGGAAAATTAGATTTTATAACATTAAATTTGTACATAGCAATATTCATTTTGAAAATACTTGGCAGCTCAATTTTTAAAATTCTTTCTTTTATGATAGACTATAATTAAACTAGTTGTTTCCTATGTGAATATATATAGATATGATATAAGGAGAAAATTGTATTATTTTGTATGAGGCATAGAGACAATATTGTATCTTGCAAAGTAGAATTGTTTTCCTTTGAGGTTATTACTAGAGTAATAAATCTTGTTGAAGTGAAGAAATTTACACAGCATATGACTGAATATTTTCCACTGTATCAAATCTAAGGGGTTTTGGGAAAACCTATAGTTTGGTGGCAGTATAGAACTGAGTTTTAGGTAAAACTGAGTATTTAAAGGATGAAACTTTGAAGGACCATGAGACCCATAAGACCTACAGATATTATTCAGCTTTCTGAGCAGTATTCTAGTTTACTAAGAGTGTGGAAGGTAATGTGTGGCAGTGAGGCAGGGGGTGTTCAGAACACAGGGACCAACATTCCAAATACAACTCTTCTAAACTATAAGGCAGAGAATAGACTAAGTAAGGCATAATAAGTTAGGACCTGTCACATGGCAAACTGATTTTGGGAAGCAGTCTAGAAAGATACTTGAAAGATGTACTGATGTGTAATGCCAGCAGCAGGCTGTTGTCATGGTATAGAATAACAGTGACTGAAAGGCATTCTCCCTTGCTTGGGATGGTCTGTCTTAAGCACAAACAGCTTGAGGCAGAATTGTAGACAATAAAACGTGAGTCCAATGACAGTCTTTGTAGGTTGAGTAAGACTATTTGTCTACCAGCCATTTTAGTTGTAATGCATTCACGGAATGATTAGAGTTGGAATTACAGTAACATTTTAAACACAAAGGAGAGTATCTTGTCAGCTTCATAGTTCTGTACCTATTCCCAGCCCTCTGATATATTCCATAGGAAACATTACGTTAGCATCCTTATATAAAGCATACCTATAAACCGGGGTGGGACAGAGAAGTAGTGGCCAGAGAATGGAGTTTGTCACACTATGATTCAGCTTGTGGGAGTGATTTTCACACTGCCTGTCAGCTTTGTGTGATAGTTAAAAACAATTTGCAAGTGACATAGTAGAGCCTTAAGGCCATAAATAGGAATTTTTAACTGGCACAAAGCCTTTTTTTAGAAAAAGCATATTTGTATAAACCAGTGTTTCTGTATAGTTTCTCATTTACTGGTTGTCTTCACCATAATCTTTGGAAGTGCATATAATCTTAAAATCATTATGTGTGTTTTACACATGAGAAAACAGTAAAAGAAATCTATGACTTGCCCTAGGATCCTGCAACTAGTGAGTAATTCAATCAGAATTCATACTTCAGTTTTCTGATGTATAAAGAAAAGGCCTCTGGTTGGATCACACTATTGCTATGAGTTAATATGGCAGATGTCATATGTATGAAGTACCCATGAGTTTAGAGTTTTGGTTTGTTCAAGTATAATGTTTATATAATTATTCAAGTTAAATTTAGATAGACACATGCTGAAAGAACTTGAAGGTAAAAACAGTTGCTGCAAATACTATTCCACACTTTGTCTTTATACCACTTTGAATGCTGAGTAAGGACATTGTACTGTACCATCGCCCAGCATAGTTCTGGCTTATAGAGACTTGATGGCAAAAGAAAGACCAAGAAAGAGAGAAGAGAGAGAAGGAGGAGGGAGGAAGGAAGGGAGGAAGGACAAAGATTTGACAAGTGAATGTGTTTTGTAAGAGAAGGTCTTTGGGGAATAAATATAGTCTTGAAATATACCATGTAATATAAGTTTAGTAGAAAACTACAGAGATGTGGCCGGGCGCAGTGGCTCACGCCTGTAATCCCAGCACTTTGGGAGGCTGAGGCAGGAAGATCACGAGGTCAGGAGATTGAGACCATCCTGGCTAACGTGATGAAACCCCATCTCCACTAAAAATACAAAAAATTAGCCGGACGTGGTGGTGGGTGCCTGTAGTCCCAGCTACTTGGGAGACTGAGGCAGGAGAATGGCGTGAACCCAGGAGGTGGAGCTTGCAGTGAGCTGAGATCGCGCCACTGCACTTGCCTGGGTGACAGAGCGAGATTCTGTCTCAAAAAAGAAAGAAAAGAAAACTGTGGAGATGTGCCTAAATCATAAATGAAAATATTGATTTGTTTCTTCAGTTGTGGAATTACACACTTCTGATTTCATTGCATAGGATCCAACTATATTCTAGGTAGACCCTTTATATTTTTCAATCTGTTCCATCTATATCCACAAATTTATTACTGCCACCTACTAAATTATTTATAACCATTGTATGATCTGATTTTTGTATACATGTGTTGCTAAATAAGTTTCACATTGTCATGAAACCAAAAATCGGAGGCAAGGAGTGAAAGATATAGGTGGTATATGAAAGTTTAACAAATATTTGTTGAGCCTACTATGTGCTGGGGCATCCTCTTTAACACTTCCTAGGCACCATACCCCGACCAGAGTTCCTTCAGCTTCTCTTCAGCACTTTTCCACATTTCCTTCTAAGATGACTCTTCATTTGTTTTTATTCTGACTATTGAGGCTTTTCCAGAAATGGTGCCTTGCTAAATTCCCATATATACCGTGTGCTCTTTTTGAATGTTTATTACACCACTTGTAATGTCCCACTACCTCTAAACAATGTGGGGAAGCACTCACAGAGAAGAGAGATCACTGCCAACCCTGTTTTGACTCTGTTTGACACTCACTGTCTCACTTATATCCAGGTATCCTTTCACCAATAGGTTTGTGGAGGCAGCTTTAAGATAGCCTCCAGTGATCCCACCTCCTGGAATCTATGCCTTTGTGTAATCCCTGTCCTTTGAGCATGCCTGAATTTATTACTCATTTCTAATGAATAGACTGTTTCTTTGGGTGATAGTGCATCACTTCCAAGAATAGCAGTGTTAACAATATCTTATCAAGAATTATCAATATTCTTGATGGTGTTCAGGAGAAAGAGCTTAGAATTCACTCCTGAGTGAGGGAAAGAATGAAGCCTATGGGTGTTTAAAAGAGAGCTGTCCAAGGAGTGCCTGGAATCAGATAGGAACGGGTGCACAAGGCAGAGTGTCTTCAAAAGATGTGTCTTCATTTGCATCAACTATTTTAACAACCTTGGGGAAGGCATTACATCTTTCAGAGCCATTATTTTCTCATCTGTACAGTGGAGTTGAACTTGGTGATGATGGTTTTGATAAATCTTTTCAATTCGTATTCTCTACATCCAGAAATCCAATATTTTACGTTTTGATAAGATTTTATTTAAAACAAAATTCATCCACATACTGTGAAGTCATTTTGTTTCCTTCAGAAATCATATATTGTAGGGTGTGAAATTTATATAACATCTTACATCTTTTGATATTATTTCTCTGGGTATTAGCATATGTGAGCTTCTCTTTTTGAACTGCTATTTATAGTAACTTTCTAGGGTTTTGCTTTTCATAGTTACGGAGTTTTAATGTGGCCACGCTATCTTAATCATTTTGAGTTTGTGTCCCTGACAAATCAAAGAGATTTCTGAAGCTAAAACCTATCAATAACCCTTCTCAGAGTTCGTTGCTAGAAGAAAACGATTGGCTGCTTGTCTTTTGTTCCTCCAGTGGAGTTGGTATGTCATCCCTGAAATCATCTTCTGTACCCTAAAATGTTCCAGCTACCCATCGCAGCACTCAGAATGCTGATTTGGGACTTCCCTGACTCCTCTGCCCCGTGCAGCTGCCTTAACTGGATGCAGGCAGGTGGGTTCTTGCTGAGGCTCTTCCCAGCTAGTCTAAAGATTTATTAACCCTTTCTTTTCAGTGTTACAGTATCAGAAATGGAATTCTACTCACTTGCTGCATTTAAGCCCTATGTTATTCATGTCATTTACAAAATGTTCTTTTCTTTTGGTATCATTTGCAAATCAATTTAAGCGGTGTTCATCAAGCAAGATGAAGTATACATATTAAAAACATAATTATGTCCAACAAAACTCTCACAATCTATAGTAGGAAAACCTTAAGGTGAGAGGAGTCTGGATTCCTCAAGTGTGGCTCTAGTGCTGATGAACTCCAAACCCAGGGAGAGCCAGTTACCTCACCCCCTTCCCCCGTGAGCAAAACAACAAAACAACTAACAGTGTGAATCATTTTTCTTCAGCTCTTGGTCATTATTAAGACAACAATTAGGGGAAGTCTTATTCTCAGATTGTCTTTTTAAAATAATCACATTAATGATACTATATAAAATAGTGAGATTTATTTAAAATATTTTCCATTTAAGGGGTGTGCAAATCATTAACACCAGATAGCGTCTACCTAGAATTTTTTAAAAGGTGGATTTGGGATACTTGTAGCCAAAATGTACAAATTTAGCTTATAAACAGTTACTGTGCCAACAGATTGGTCAGCGCAAATTGAGTGTGTCGATGCAAGAGGATTTAGAGCTTTTGTTGCCCATCTTTCCTGCTAAGCCTCTGGTACCTCCCTGATAACAGACCTGGTCACCAAATTGATTTTTTTTTTTTTTTTAAACCAGAAGATGGCAAACAAATGTGATATTTACAAGAAAAAAAATACTAGAATATTTTAGGGGGTTAAAAGATGCATAAGTAAAGTAGATGGATTTTTCTTAGATTTTCAAAAAGCTTGTAACAGATTTCCACTTGTTTTTAAAAGAATGCTGTTGGGTTTTAAGTGGTAAGAATAGCTGATTTGTCATAGAAGATTGAAGTTTAGAAATGGGAAATAGCAAGTTGGGATAAGCAGGCGTTTTTCTGGAGGAAGAAGTGCAAATAGGGTTCCTCAGGAGTCAGTGTGGACAATAATTTTAAACATTGATTTCATCTGTCTTAAGGAAGGCATGAGTCTCTGTAGGTTTACAATAGCAAATCCTCTAGAAGACTGATCTGACCACCTCCTGTTTATTCTCCTTGGCTCTGGATTCTCTTTTCTGTTCACATTGCTGCTCTTTATTTTGGAGAAATTCTTTAGTTGGATGTTAGGGAGGATTGAGCTGTTCCTGTATCTCCATTAATGGCATTTGTCAGGACCAAGTCAGTGTTTTATTTCTTTATCCCCATCTTCTACATCTACCTCCCATGGCTGTAGGCATTTCTAATGTGTTTAGTGTTTTTGTTTGTTTGTTTGTTTGTGTGTACTCTTGTATAATATGTATTTTGCATTATGTAAATCATTACATAAATGTTGTTATTCTCATTCAGTTAATATTTTTCACTTAGTTTATTTTAAAGATGTGTCCCTGGGTAGTGTCTGTATTAGTTTGTTGATTCTGACCACAGTTGAGGATTTCATGATATAAATCCATCCAGTTTTATCTCTCCCCTCCTTCTGTGATGGTTATTTAGATTGCATTCACCTCCTCACCATTGTAAAGAGGGGTGCATGATCTTTGGAACCTGTGTGACAGTTTCTTTGGGAAATATGCCTAGCACCAGAATTGCTGCATCATAGACTATGAGTACTTTGCTTAAGCTGTGCTGTGCTGATATTCTCTAGAATGGCTGCATCCATCTATATATCTCCACAACCCAACACTTGGCATGGTTCATTCTGCCAGGTTTAAATAATCTCATTTTCAGTTTGTGTTTCTCTGACTACGTATGAACTTGATAATGTTTTCACCTGCTTGTTATCTTTTTTGGGGTATCCTCTTCTGCAAATTTTCTGTCCATTTTGCCCAATTTCCTATTGGGGATTCCAATCTTATGTTGATTTGAGGGACATCATTATATTCTGGATATATATCCCATGTTATGGCGTTACAAAAATCTTTAATATCTCACTTGCCTGTAAACTTTATTGAACAGAAACCATTAAATGTGCTATCAAAATCATCGTTTATTCTTCCCCCACCCCTACCCCAGCCATATAGCTTAAAGGTTTTACTCAAATCCTTCTCTAGCCCTAGTTCTCAAGGTATTCTTCGTGTTTTATTTTTTATTTTTTATTTTTGAGACAGAGTCTCACTCTGTCACCCAGGCTGGAGTACAGTGAAGCAACTATGGCTCACTGCAGCTTTGACCTCCCAGGCTTAAGCAATCCCCTCACATCAGCCTCCCTAGTAGCTGGAGGTGGAGTAGATGGAGCACAGGTGCGCATCACCATGCTGGAGTAATTTTTAAATTTTTTATAGAGACAGTGTCTCGTTATGTTGCCAGGCCTGGTCTCAAACCTCTAGGCTGAAATAGTCCTCCTGCCACAGTCTCCCAAAGTGCTAGGATTACAGGTTTGACCCACTGCACTGGGCCCCTTTTTTTAACTTTCTAGTTTTACTTTATACAGTCTGGCTCTCTTGTACCTGGAGTCTACATTGTGTCACTGCCCTGATTAAAAAAAAAAAAAAAATCTAATGGCCTCAGTTACCCACAGAGTGAAGCCAAGACATCACAGGGCATAGGAAGCTCCTCAGGACCTATTTCACACCTTCCCCCGTTCAGATATTCCCACATGGTCTCTTATTCACCTTTGTATTCCAAGTATACTGAGTTTGATGTCTTCTAAAAGCACCCTCTAACAGGAAAATGAGCATCGTGACATAATTCAAAAGGTATTTTCCCTACTTAAGCCTACTTAAGTCATTTGAAAACTTATAAGGAGGTATTTCTTTTGTTAATTTTTAAATGGAGATATTTGTATTTAAATTATAAAGATAGCACATTCTCATTGTTTCCGAAGTCAAACAGTGCAGAAATGTACAAAGGAGGAAATGAAAAGTTCTGAACCCCAACCGTTTCATACTTTTGTGACATAGAATCATACGGATGAGGGTAGTGGAGGAAGGATGACAAAACCTTAATGTCTGGGCCATGTCCCAGACCAGATAAACAGATATTGCCAAGGTGGGTCCCAGGCATTGGTATTTTTTAACAGCTCCCTAGATGATCCTAATATGCAGCTTGGTTAGAAATAACTGGCTCTTACAACACTTGAAAAAGTAAAAACATCATACCAAACATAATGTTCAGCATCTTGCCTTTTAACCCCAAGTACTTACTAAGTGATATTTAAAACCCTACCTTTGGCTTAAAACTTAACCGTAATGAAAAATTCCACTTATTTTTGAAAATGTTTTCAAGCATGCAAGCCCTGTTAATCAATTTGATTAATATTATAGAGCAATTATTATTATTATTATTTGAGACAGAGTCTCGCTCTGTTGCCCAGGCTGGAATGCAATGGCACGATCTCGGCTCACTGCAGCCTCCGCCTCCCGGGTTCAAGAGTTTCTCTTGCCTCAGCCTCCCAAGTAGCTGGAACTACAGAAGCACACCACCACGCCTGGCTAATTTTTTGTATTTTAGTAGAGATGGGTTTTCACCGTGTTGGCCAGGCTGGTCTCGAACTCCTGACCTCGTGATCCACCCACCTTGACTGGGATTATAGGCGTGAGCCACTGAGCCCGGCCTGAAGAGCAATTATTATAAAGGGACAAAGTATTTTGAATAATGGTAGGTTTTGACTTGCATATAATAGCATAAAATTACTCCCTTTTTACATTAGGACTCAGCTAGTCAAAATTCATAATGAATGGCCAAAGTCCTCATGGGTACTATGTTTTTATGCCAAATGGTAGAACATATTCAGAACATATTCAGGTAGTCAATAGCAAATTAGAAACCAAAAAGCAAGTTATGCGAAGTTAATTTTTTTTTTAACGGAGGAATCATCTTTGTCTTATCTTCAGTTGCTTCCTCTCCACTGGTTGCTTCTCCTTAAGTATCTTCTGTCTCCTCAGATTTTAACAACAGCTAGCAACCTGCCTTCACCTCCGGAGGGCTGTACTGGCACCCACTCTTCCCTCTACCAATCCAACCCTGTTTCCTTTCAGGGTTAAATATCTGGTGCAGGCTCCTCTTCCTCAACCCTGCTCTCTGCTTGGCTCCCGCCACCCTGCTTCCCCTCCTGCCACCCTGCCCAGGCTTTGCTCCTGAGGACTCTCTTCATCTGTCTTGCCCAGCCACACTTGACTATCCACTCCATGGGAACATTGCTTTCCTACTTTGCCTGTTAAAATAGTATTTTTTTGTCTCCTTTTATCTTTGTGACTTCTTAAGTTACTTACTTCTTAAGTTCTGTTTCCAGCTGACCACTTTCCTCCTGCCTTTTTAATTTACTATTTTTTTAAATTACTATTTAAATTACCTTTTTAAATTACTATTTTTTCTTCTTACAAAAGTGTTATATGTGTTTACAGTAGAAAATGCAAACTAACCAAAAGATGGACTACCCATAATTTCATCATTTAGAATAGCTTTTTGGTTTTGTTTCTTTAAAAAAAGGGGATTATGCTTCATAGGCATAGTCTTTATACATAACCTTTATTTGCTCCCTACTAATAATATTTATTTTCTAAACTGTTTATATTTAATGTTGGTTTGTTTTAGTTTTTTATTGTTTTAAATTAACAGGCATGTAGTTAAATAATATTGAAAGCCTTATAACAAATTATAAGTCCTTTGACCCCCTTGTCTCATTCTTTTTGCCAGAAGTATATACTTTCAATTATTTTGTCCATTTCTTCTGATATTCATCTCCTTATTTCTAAGTAACATATTATTTCTTAAATCATTAATTTTAGATATTATCTATTATTATTAATACATAGATGACAATCTCTGCGTTATACCCCTTTGCTCTCTTCCCGTTTTCCTAGTAATGACAGATCATGATTTTTTATTAAATTACTATTTATTGTTTCCATTATTTTGACTACATATATCATTCACCAACGAGCCAAATAGTTTCTCATCGTGTTTTAAGTACAAGTGTTTTTTCCACCAGTGGAAATACCTGCCTCATTTTTCCATTCCTTAACTTTGTTTTGATCTACAGCCAAATCTTCTCACACCCTCCTTCAGCCTCTTAGTGCCATTTTCCATGCGGTTACACTAGCAGCTCATCAGTGAATCCCATTTAACCCTCACATTTGGGATCAGCCGTCTGTCTTCCTTTTCCAGGCTGGACTGCTTGTTCTCTAGGCCTGCTGCACAGTGTCATTAATGCCTGAGTAGCCCTCTTCCAAAACTGAAGTCGGTGACACAGTGACGTTAGCAAATTGAGAGATTTGAGAAGGTCTCGGGAGGCTTCTAGTCCCTGTAGGTGTCTAGCACTGCTGCCTGAGGGCATCGAGCAGCATTTGGCCTGGGCTTCTGTTTTATGAGTGCTGCTCACTTGGCAACACGCTTTCCTCCTTGAGGTTTCAGGACTGGTGAGCTTTTCCTGCTAATCTAGGTCTTACTGTTGCCTTTCTCTCCTCTTCCCTCACTCTCCCCTTTCCCCACCCATGTAGACCCCTTCTTTCAAGACCGTCATCTTTTGTTCTCCAGTGTGATTATTGATTTCTCTACTAATATCCCTTGGTCTTTGGGGAAGAAGTGAATGGAGTCCAGGGGTGCAACATTCATTTAAAATGAAGCTGACATTTTCATTTCAGACTTATCAGGAGGGAGGCAGATTCTTGCCATTATAAAAGTTGGATCTTTTTAAATATAATTTAGGAACTTTAAATGATAAACACTGATGAGAAGAGAAAAGCTATTTGTACTTAGCATATTGCTTATTCGACTTCAATTAAGAAACTCATCCATTACACCAATTTAGGCATCTCACTATGTTTCTACTACTCTACGACAGCAGAGTATATATTTATATTATTTTTTGTTTTTTGTGTGTGCATTTTGTTTTTTTTGTTTGTTTTTGTGCATTTTGTTTTTTTACTTGTGGAGGGGAAAATGAGTTCTGTATAAAACAAGAAACACTTAGCACTAAAAAATGTGTTCTTTATATAGTCTTACCTGAAGTTAGTTGAAATATCCATTGTGCCAAAAAATATACTTGTCAACTAGAACGTTATTTGCATGGTATAAATAAATGAAGTATGTCTTAGTTATTTGAAAGTAGGTGAGCGAATTAAGAACCTGATATGTCTGAAGTGATGATTAATACAATTAAGGATGATTTGTTTTGGAATAACATATTTAAACTAGGCAATCATGGATAGCTAAGGCACTTTAAAATATGGTAGTAGATTACTTTCATTATTCAGTTATTTAGGTTTTTAGTATGAAATTTTCTAGACCAATTGCAAAGACTTTTTCAAAGTACTAAATATTCCCATTATAAATAAAGTGCACTTAATGGTTCTTTTAATTTGTAAGCAAACAGCAAATAATTTTTTATAACCAAATTGAGATTTTAGTTTTGCTATTTGCTTGCTCTTAAACTTTGGGCAGATATTTAAACTGTTTTGAACCTATGTCCTAGTCAGCGAAGTGAGGATCGTTCCTACCTCTAGAGGTTTTGCAAAAACTTTAATGAGATGAAATAAATGATCATTGCTCAATTTTTTTTTAAGTTCTGCATTTTTAGTAGTCAGGAAAACTATTAAAACAATGAGGTAGCCGGGCACGGTGGCTCACACCTGTAATCCCAGCACTTTGGGAGGCCAAGGTGGGCAGATCATAAGGTCAGGAGTTCGAGACCAGCCTGGCCAACATAGTGAAACCCTGTCTGTACTAAAAATACAAAAAATTAGCTGGGCACGGTGGCGGGTGCCTGTAATTCCAGCTACTCGGGAGGCTGAGGCAGGAGAATCACTTGAACCCAGGAGGCGGAGGTTGCAGTGAGCCAAGATTGCACCATTGCACTCCAGCCCAGGGGACAGTGTGAGACTGTCTCTAAATAAATAAATAAATGAATAAATAAATAAATAAATAAATAAATAAATAAATAAATGAATAAATAAGAAGTACCATTTTTCGTAGATTAGACTGACAAACACTGGAAAGAATGATAAAACCTCATGTGGGTGAGCGTCGTCAAGTTGGACTCACATTGCCACAATTATTCTGGAGAGTAAAAAAAAAGGCCCAGAAAGTTCGCTTGGCTCATCACTTCTAATGTGCTACAAGGAAATAATCACATAAGTGGACAAAACCTTTTTTCTGCTGAGTTGTTTATACTATCAAAAACTGTAAATATTAATACATCAGACAATGAATTTTTTGGTAGCCCTTAGTAATAACTATGTTTTAAAAAAAGGAGTGTCCGGGTGCCGTGGCTCATATTTGTAATCCCAGCACTATGGGAGGCCGAGGCGGGCAAATCACTTGAGGTCAGGAGTTCGAGCCCAGACTGGCTAACATGGCGAAACCCCGGCTCTACTCAAAATACAAAAATTAGCCAGGCGTGGTAGTGGGTGTCTGTAATCCCAACTACTCTAGAGGCTGAGTCAGGGGAATTGGTTGAACCCAGGAGGCGAAGGTTGCGGTGAGCCGAGATTGGACCACTGCACTCTAGCCTGGGTGACAGAGCAAGACTCCATCTCTAAATAAATAAATAAATAAAGAGGGGTATATGTATGTATTTTTAACCTTTCATTTTGGTAAATCGTATCAGTTTAAACATATATTTTTCTTTTTTATATACATTTTTGCTTGAAAATATTTTATTTTATTTTATTTGAGTTGGAGTCTCACTCTGTCATCCAGGCTGGAATATAGTGGCGCAATCTCAGCTGACTGCAACCTCCGCCTCCTGGGTTCGTGCAGTTCTCCCACCTCAGCCTCCTGAGTAGCTGGGACTACAGGCGTGTGCCACCACACCTGGCTAATTTTTTGTATTTTTAGTAGAGACAGGGTTTCGCCATGTTGCCCAGGCTGGTCTGGAACCCCTGGCCTCAAGTGATCCACCCGCTTGAACCTCCCAAAATGGCTAGGATTACAGGCTTGAGCCACCGCGTCTGGCCCAGAAATATTTTATTTTATTTTATTTTATTTTTTT